>NC_088865.1:32828858-32897174 GCF_032884065.1 Artemia franciscana
TTTTCAGAAATCTTCTTAACTTTTAATGCCCTTGTTTATTTTCCTTTTTTTCTTAAGTTCTAATCTCAACTTTGTCTTTCTACTTATTTCCATCATTATAATTACAATCAGTTTTTTTTTACTGTATGCTAGTGTTTATTCTTCCACATCTTCATTTCATGTGTATTGTTTGATTTAGGGTATTATTTATGGCTCTTTTAGTGCTCTATTATTTACGTTTGTAATAGCGTTTCAGTATTAATAAAATGATTGATTGATTGAAAACAGAAAATTCAAGCCTAGCTTTTTACTAAGGATACTAAGGGTGTGACAATCTCTATCAGCCTTAGGCTCCAGGAACAAAACTGAGTAATAAACATTCCATTTTGCACTTTTGAATGTTTCATTTAAAAAAAATGTGTATGTAAGAGCACCCACAGAGAAATTTTTATTTGAGACACAGGATAGACGGAAACAAGCAAGCAAATGCATGTTCTGACAAAAATTTCTTTAAAGTGGTTATGCATATTTTGTGCTTCTTTCACGAAATTTGTTGCTTGCAGCCAGGTTACAAAGTAAACTAGTTATTATTTTGATTAAATGGGCTACCATAGGTGCCCAGGTATCAAGGTAATTGTTACATGTTTCTTGTATGTTACTCCTGTGACGTCCTATATATTTCCCTCTTTTCATTCTTCTATTTTACATTTCCAAGACTTAGTCCATGTTTTTTTTTGTATAATTTTTGGCAATAACTACGGCCCAATAAAATTTCAGAATGGATTCACTTTGTTATATGTATGATACTTCCCAAAAATAGGCTTCTTGCCTTTTATGTTCTTATTGTTTTTGGTGTTTCCAAAAATAGGCTTATAGCCTAAGTCATTGTATAGAATATGTTTCTGACATTAAAGGAGTTTAGCCCACAAAAAAAAACAGCATAATTATAAACCAAAGCCCTATAACTTGGTGTGAAAACTTGAAAGTGTAGGCTACTTTTTGCTTGTGCACATGCCAAACACTATATCACCATGGATATGTAAGCATACACAAATGCCCATAGTTCCAACCTACAGAGGGAGGAAAAACAAAAAGAAAGAAAACTCAATCACTTTAACGCATGTTTAATGGGAATCCACAATTACTAGAATAATTGGTATTACAGTGTTACCCAGTAGAACAAGAAAAACTAAAAAAGAACTTTATTTCATTAGAATATTTGGCTTTATTTGAAGGCCCAAGTTTTATGGATGTGACCTGCAATTTTCACAAAGTAAGCAGATTACTTAGATTCAAATTTTTAAACGTTATAAAAGATTGGTTAGGCTGAAACAAACATAGACTAATTAAAGGAAAATGTAAAAATGTGCTTATGGACTTATTGTGCCATTAGTAAACCACAGAATGTTGCATTGTTCCTTTAGTTAATCCATGCCTACATTTTTAAGCTAATTAATGCAAAACCACTGGCCTTCCTTAGCATGTTATGCACTTTCTTCTTTTGCAGTGATTTTTTTCTCTTACCCACTTCCCTGGTGAGACCCCAGCATCAAACAGAACCAGAAAATCCAGACACTAGGCAATGGAAGAAGCTGAGTAGAGATTAGACTGGGTCTCCCAGTCTGGATATTACTTGTCTTGGATATTAAGTACAGGAAGATTGAAGTTCTTGGGTGAAGTTTGCCACATGTGGAAAAAGATTACCAGAGATACTGATGAAAGAAAATTGGGATGCATAGAGCAATAAATTAAAACAGTTATATTTACTTTTCATATAGCTAGTGGTAGGAATTGAGCAGGATTAAATCTTAGAGTTTATGTCACAGTTTTTCTGGATGCTATGTAGTATGTTAAATGGCAAGTAAAATATATTTCTGAAAATACAAAATCTTTTGAAATTCCAAAGTTGTTATGCTCTATGCAACTGAAAATGTAATTAACCATTCCAATAAAATATCTTAATTCTAACTTCTTAAAATAATTTAATAAAAAAAACTTACTTCCATTCATTGCAGCATCACTAGAAATGCAACTACTTCTCAGGGATGTAAAAGAGGTAATACCCCATTTTCCTATGACTCCAGCTGATTTGGTAGCAGCCGGCCTATTGGCTGATCCAGCAGAATCAACCTTCAAGAAATGTGGCCAAATAAAACTAGGAAAAGCAAGCACTGAAATTGTTTGATAATTCATTTTGATGCTTATCCTGTGCAGATTTTATGTTATTGCTTTTTCTTCTTCTTCTTTTTTTCCCCAGTTGTACTTTTTCAGTACAAAAGTACAACTGTATTCAGATACCCCACCAACACCAAGCTCCCACGGGATGTTTTACAGCACTGTTTCACTCTGGTCAATGGAATTTAAGGTAATCTTAAGGTATATAAGTTATAGGACTATATACATTAATGTTTGAGTGTGCATAAGTATCAAAGCTCTGACCATATATCCTGCAATTTAAGCATGCAGCAGCTACAGTTAAACTTTTTATTTCTTAAAATTTTGTTAAAACATATTTTTTTTTTTTTTTGTAAATGGTTGAGTAGCCTATAACTTACATTTTATTTGACTTTTACAACTTTTTGTGGTAAATGGTAAAGTAAATATTTGAAAGCATAAATTTATTTCAAAAATAGTTTGACACATTTTGTTCAAAATTTCAGAAATTGACCAAAACTGACACATTTTATCCAAATACATCAGATTTCTCCATCTTACTTCCTAATTGGGGCCTACTAGTATTCTGTAGCACAGATCAAATGATTATAATTCACAAATAATTCACTACTTTGCACACCAATATATTCAGATATATCGATAGACACTGAAAACAATATTGGTCTACAACTACAAGCATAAAAAAACATGTAGATCAGGTAATTCCTAGATTGGGTGATGCTTGAATGTTGGGATTGTGTGATAGCATTGTAATAAAAATAAATAATTTAGTGCATGTCAAAATTGTGGGATGCACAGAATTAAACTTGTAGCCTCTGCACACATAAATTGCAGGATACAGAGTCAGAGGGTTACACTTGAAAAACGAATAAGTGGTCAGAAGGTTAAGAAGGAGAGGTGACAGACTATTTTTAGATAGGATGAGGGACAAGCAAATGTTTCAAAGAGTACATTTTAACGCCAACATATCCTAACTGTCATTGAGGGTCCCAATATAGATTGAACTCTAGGAAAGAAGGTTCAAATGAATGCATAATCCATTTGATTTCCAATAATATCTATGGTATATGCCTTTATTATAGGTGCTGGGGGGAGAGCAAGTAATACTCCTAATATTGTAACAATCCTATTGTAAATGTTTAGAATAAAATATTACATTCACAGGCCTACTGGCACAGAGATGGACAAGGCAAGGGAGGGTATCATGAGCCTTGTCGATATATTTCTTGGGGAGGGGGTGAATTCTATCAGAAGCTTTGTTTTCAGCAATTTTATTTGGTAATATTTCTCTTTTCCTATTCATATACAATGTTGCATTGTATTTAAACATAAATATACAATGAATTTAAGCATCAGAGAATCCTATTGTAAGGATTGCAATGGCTTCACACACACAAAAAATCTAAAGCCATGCAGGAGTTTAATCCATAGAAACAACAATACTCCTCTTAGTCCATCCAAATTATGCAGTAAGAATATGATTAAGAACTTATAAAACAAAACTACTATGTCTTGGACTACATATTCAAATTTTTTCGAAAAGAAAATGACTCCTGAAAATGAGGGCTTTTGAACTGGAATAATATACAGCCTCCCTCACATACAGGAAAATTTCTCTTTGTTTTAACTTTTCATGCTGCCCCTTACTTTCAGTTGAAAACAAAACTCTTACTCTATCCTAGAGGATTTTTTTAAATTTTATTTCTTTTAATCCTCCTTTTGTGTTTTGGGAGATTGGATGATCATAATAGGGTAAAATTCTAAACGAACTTTAGCAAGCAAATTTGCTTGCTGACTTGAAATGACGAGTTGTGTTCATTTAAATATTCTTCATTCTAACTTAGAGCTTGACTCTGTTTTATTGAAACTGAATTAACCCCCCCCCCAAAAAAAGCCTTTTAAAGGTACATCAAAACAAAAAAATCAAGTAATTTTGATTACAATATCAACCAAATGTGTTGTTAAAATCCATTGCCCTACCCCTGAACACCTTGGTTAGTGGCACCTTTGGTCAGTCCCAGACCAGGTGCAAAGGAAGTTATAGCTTGCAGTTCTTAGTCCCAGTCTGTTAATCAATGCTCTTCTATCACATGGCAACCCTTCTATAGTTTGACCAATTACATATTCTCAAGTTATTTTCTTTACCCTCTATTTTACCCTTCTATGATATATCATCACACAAAAGTTATAATTTGAATTGGGATAAAAGGTTCTGTTGATTTTCAATTTTCTTGGTTGAGAGTTTGACTCTATATCACTTAAAAAAAGAAAAAAAAAAATTAAAATGCCCCACAAAGATACACACAGGGAAATGTTCTGATGTACTTGGATGTATTCTTGACAACAAGGGATGAACTGGTACCATGTACTATAGCTGCTGGTAGGGGCATTATGAAAAGGGGAAAGGGTACCAACTCCCCAACTTTTTCAGCCATTCAGGTAAAAATTTGAGATGATAGAATAGTGATGCAAAGTACCACTAGTTTATTGGCTGATATTTTTATGGGTAAATGGGCTGATGGAAATGTTTGGTGTAAATCAAGGTAATTTTAATACCAGTGTTATTCAAATGGGTTATTGAAATCAATTGTGCCTCTTCCTAAATTTTTAGAAAAAAAATAAACTCAGCCTATTATCTTTGGGTACTTCTATCATATGGCAGTAAAATTATAGCAAATTATATAACTGGCTTTTGTATAAAGTGAATATACCACTTGATGCCTTTTTTATGCTTTTTATGAATATAACAATTGCTTCTACCTTAAATTGAAATTTAAGCACTTTTTTTGCTCCTAAAAATGACAAATTTTCAAAAAATTATGACAGTTCATAGCCTAAAACTGACTTACCAATAAAGGGAACATACCATTGATGCCTTTTTTTATGTTCTTTACAAATATAATAATTGCTTCTACTACAAAGCACTTTTTAAGCACTTAAAAATTACAAATTTTCAAATAAAGTACAAGTTTTCTGTTGTTTCTGACAAAATAACACTATGTTTTCTCTGCACCATTTTTGACAAAATAATACTGCATTTTCTCAGTGCTAAAATTTTTTATAATAAGGTTAGTTTAGGTTAGTTTAAAAGTGCTTAAATTTAAATTTAAGGTAGATGTAATTATTATATTCATAAAGAGCATAAAAAAGGCATCAAGTGGTATATTCACTTTATACAAAAGCCAGTTTTATGATTTGCTATAATTTTACCCATATGGCAACCCTTCTACAGTTTCAGCTAATTGCATTGCTATATTCTTCAATTATTTTCTTTAACCTTTATTTTACTTTGCTATGATAACTCTACATAAAAAAAAGTATTAGGCCTATTTAAAAATGTGAAAGTAAAAATTGTAGGACATTCTACATCATATATTCTGCTTACATTCCATATGTCCTTTTTTCTTCAATGGTTTAACTTGTCATACTTTCTCTATGGTTGCTCAAAGCGACATGTGGAGAGAAAGTTCTAGGGCATGGAGGGCATAGGTGCTAGGGGGATACCTAGCACCTGGAACAATACTGGTATACAGCTGGAAACCCTGGTTTAATTTTCCCAGTTTATATTTTAACAAATGAAAAAATGTTACTGATCATGTTGATAATTTTATATAAACTATTCTATACTGTGCTGAATGCCATTTTGTACTAAGTGCTTTGCCTTAGAAAAAGCCAGAACTGTGTGAACCCATGGTGGTTACCAAAAAAAATTAAGGTAAAATTCTAGTTAATTGACTTCTTGCTATCTTGGAAAGGGTTTAGGTTAGGAAAATGGAACTTTCAGGGATGAATCTACAGACTAAAGTATGTCCCGGGAAGGTATTTTGAAGCAACTACCTCCACTCCTTCTCCCTCTAGAGGGCCCTGACCTTTGATGACCTTTAAAAATATGTGTGTTATAAACGTGAAACCTTGCAAAATAGATCTTCTGCTTAATTGAAGTACAACAAAATTGTTTTCAGCTTCATAACTTTGCTCAATTCCATTTTATAAGGTTTTAAAGATATCCAAATACATTTCCTAAATTTTGAAAAAAAAACATTGATATGGCTCAAAATTCTACTCAAATAACAGGAATTGCATTTTCAGAACTAAAGGCAGAGAAAAAGCAACTAGTAACTGAAAATCAAGGTTAAATGTTGTTTTGTCAAAATTTCAATAGGTATAGACCTGTCATGTAGGCAAATTTCAGGGCCCTCTAGAGGGAGAAGGAGTGGAGGTGGGTACTGTAAAATACCTTCCCAGGACATACTTTAGCCTGTAGACCCATCCCTGGAAGTTTCATTTTCCTAAACTAAACCCTTTCTGAAATAGAAAGAAGTCAATTGACTAGAATTTTACCAAAATTAATTATTTATGCTTTTTCCTGTAGGCTAAGTTACCTTTGAAACAAATGAAATATATTGCTATTATGCCAAAAGAAGCAGTCTGCATTTTTGTTTTAGTTTACAGTTTTACCCATACACTTTTTCAGCAATTGATAATTAATACCTTAAACTTGGCTTGGATAATTTTGAATAGACCTACAAAAATCCTTAATTTTTTGCAAAAGGCTAGCCCAGCCAATTCAAATTTCAAAAGTTAGATAGTTTATCCTTTAAATATTCACATCAAAAAGGGGTCAAAATTCCCAGTGTACTTTCTTGTAGGTTTAGCTGGGAAACCACCCAACTTGGCCTTACTAGAAAATGACGACAGATAGGTAGTATAGAAATAATATAGCAAATACATACTTGAGCAGTAACAAATTGAATACTAGGACCTTGTGTCTTCTTGCGGTTAGAAAAAAAGGCTTTTTTAGACATTTTAAGATTTGAAATTTTTGACTTTCTTCTCGATAATGGTATTTAAACATGAACGCTATCTTTATATTTTAGTCAAATGGGATTTACCGTCATAGGGCCTGTTTTATTAAGAAAGCATTATTTATGCCATTCGTCGTTTTCTACGTTTGAGTAAGGAATGATGTTAGCTTTAGCTACGTATGAAGGAGTAGACAAGCTTTTCGTGCTTTATTTAAAAATAATTCTTTTCCTGTTAAATTAAGCTACGGAGTGACGAAAACTTTGTACAGTGGCAAGTGTGACCATTCACTTGCTCTATTTGAAGGGAAAGGAGTTCGTTCTTTATAATTTCTTAATAAAACAAGAAACAATTTGCTACTCGTCATTAGTCAAATAAAGATAGTAAAATTGCTTGCTAAGGCTTAGAAGGCAAGGAATCAATTGGAATGACGCTCTATTAGTAAACCAAGCCTACAGTCATAACTATGACTTGTGAGGAAGTAATAAGTCAATAAGAAGTTCTGTCCTTTTTATTCAACCTTTGTGCAGGTAGAAATAATATGTATTACCAAGTACAGCCACAAAGTTACTGTGACAAATGGTATAACAACAAAATTTTTACCTTGAGGGGTGCTTTCAACCACCTAATAGTATCAATGTAAATATAAATTCGATTTTATACTAAATAAATTCCTGCCATAAAAGGTCGTATAAATCATTAAGGCTTTTAATCAACGCTCTAATGATATCTCTCCTGATATTCAACATCTTATAGTTCAATAGTATCGCTCCTTTAGATAAAATTCATATAAATAAACACACACCTATTTCGAAGTTCTTCAGAAAAGAATGCAAATAGGACATTAAAACCTCTGCATTAGAGTCCTTAGACGGCCTTACAGCCTTTACAGATACACAGTTGCACAAAGTAGTATCTTGCCCATAAAAGGATTTCAACACACACCTTTCGACTAGGCGTTAATCTCCGGCACTCCCACAGCAGATCCAAGCGGAAAGATCTTGGCTCTATCCCGGGAGTGAAAACAGAAATTTCTGTTGTGGCCACTAATTTCTGTGTGTCTATATAGGCTTTGATGTCTAGCTTTGACGCAGCGCCAATTAATGTTGCGACGATAGTTTTGTGTTGCTTTTGAAAAATGTTTGCACAACTGTGTGTCTATATAGGGTGTGGACGTATTGAATATGATCCTATAATTTTTCAAACACTCCACCCTCTTAAAGGAGTTAGTTTTATTTTTCTGTTAAATTTCCCATTTTTATATATTTTCTGACACCCGTAACATCTTATGGGTAATCTTAAATTTATTGAATATTCTGGATTTGGAATTATCATAAAATACAAGTAATTTTGTTGTCAAAATTTGACTTAACGGCGTTTTGGTCGCATAAGACAGATGACATTCTTTACTTGTAGTTCGTTTCTACGAACTATTGGATGCTTAGTGAAGTAACTCTCTTATTGAGAGAATAACATTGATTCTATACTAATGCTAAGTTGATATATTGTCAGAATTTTTTTTTTCGAATTCTCCTCTAAAAGTATACTTATTACTTCTTAAAGAATATTTGGGTATTTAAGGCTGCTAAGAAAAACAAAGAGATTATCTTTTTCAAAGTAAAGAAAAGAATAATCTTAAAACTTTTAACGATAGGGATTTTGTCGCCTGAAAGCAGTTTTGCCGAACGTTTTCCCTAAAAATTTGAGAAAAAGGAATTTGAAAAGTTTGACATCTTTATCTCAAAATGTGCTATAACCAAAGCTTTTATTTTGTTTTGAAATTAATGAAAAAATCTCTTATGTTATTTAGTATATTTCTATTGGCCTAAGGTGGCCCGTACTTGAGATGAAACGGAACAAACATCAGCTTCGGCAAAACAACCTGAAAATTCCAGATCATAGGTGAGATATGGCGAGACAGAATTGACTCAGTGTCAGTTATATATTTGACTTAGGACAAAACGTATTTCATCTGATAGAGAAATTTTAATTTAAACAATTAACTGGGAGGTTTTCAAGAAAATGTAATAAAAGATCAATGGGAGGTCTCAATGGGAGTGGGGGGGGGGGGCAATTGCCCTCCGATCACTTTTGACTATCAAAAAGGGAACTAGCCCTCTCATTTTCCAATTAAATAAGCCCTTTTTGAACTTTCTACGACAACTCTTTCTATGAAAACCTACTATGTCCCAAGGGCATAGCTTACAACTCTTTCCCTGAGGGGTTTGGGGGGAGGGGGTTGCCATCCTCAATGACGTAATTTCCGGATCCCTCAACTAAACTGAATAAAATGGCTATCTCAAAACTTTGATTGAAAGTATTTGGGGAAATAATGGGCGGGGGGGGGGGGGTATTTGCCCTCCGATCACTTTCTACTACTGAAAAAAGAACTAACCCTCTTAATTTCCAATCCAATGAGCCCTTTTATAAGTTTCTATGACATCTCTTTCTATAAAAACCTTACATGCCCAAGGGCACAACTTACAACCCATGCGTTATCCGGGCCTTTTAACTACGCTGAACAAAATGGTTGTCTCACAATTTTGATTGAATATGTTTGAAAAAGTGGTGGGCGTGGGAGGGGAGTTAGTTGCCCTCCAATCACTTCTGACTATTGGAAAGGGCACCAGCCCTTTCAATTTCCAATCAAATGAGCTCTTTTCGAGGTTTCTACGACAACTCCTTCGATAAGAAGTCCCCTGGTCTAAAGAGACAAAATAAATAAATTAACAATACTTTCTGCCAACATCATTCTTTACTTAGGCAGCGCTATTCCGGTGCATATAATAAAGAAGAAGTCCAAAGATGGTAATTGGCTTTTATTCTACTAAATGACAAAATAAGGCGAAAAAACAAGACAATCCCAAGTCGTTTATCCAGTAATCTCACTTCTAGACCAGCACACTAGCACATTAAACAAAGTTTTTTTTAAAGAAAAAAAAATACATAACGAAGATTCTACAATTACTTCACATACCCTTAACTATTAGCTACAGTATGCAAGCAATTTGAAAATATAAAAGGGTTTTTATTCTACTAGAAGGCAAAATAAGACGAAAAAAAGGAAATCCAAAGTCCTTATCAGGAAATGAAAGTTCTGATCTAGCACACTAGCACATAAAACGAAGTTTAAAAAAACATATGAAGATTCCTCAACTATATTTTCATACTCTATACTATTGGCTACAGTGTGTAAGTAACTTCAAGACACAAATCATTAAAAAACTTATAAATATATAGATCAAATGACATCATGAAAACTACTCAGAGTTAGACCAGACACAGTGGGATGAATTTGTTTTTTTTGGGGGGGAGATATGAAAATCAAAGCACCAAATACATTCAAATTATAGGAAATTTAAGGATGAGAGTCTAGACCTACCTCACTGTAAATGCATGGAGTTTTTTTTTATATTGCTAATATCTTTTCAAATCATCGATGGTAAAGATTCGACACACTGCAAATATTCGCTAGGGTCAATGGTAACCAAAACCCAAAAAAGTACATCTTTAAAAAAATCAAACGAATCAAATCTTAACGTAGACTTTAAATATATCAGATTAGCTAATGTTAAGGTCACAAATCAGAAGTTATTAGCGTACTTCTAGAAAATAGAATAGCTCCTTCAGAGAAAAATGATATCCTTAGGAAAAGTATACTGTTAAATATAAAATGTTTGAGAACTGTATAATGAAAGTTTTAGCCGTTCTGAAATTAATTGGAAATGTCGTACTTCACTGGGTGAAGCAGCAGCTGTAACCTACTACAAAGAGAACTACAGCCCATAGTAGTTCCAGATAAGATTGGTCAAGGATGCGTCTTAACTTTTTAGTGTTTTATTTTTTCACCTGGGTTTACAACTTAGAACAAGCAGTGTAAGGTAATTGGGATAGGGAACAGTCAATTAACAGTTTTGATCTTTTGACAATTTTTAGCACGAGAAATCAAGTCACATCAAATTCCAATATTCAGCAACTGTGTTTCAAAATATGGTACTTGTTAACTAATCGAAACACACCCTGAAGTGAAGTTAATCCTAATGACATATAGCCTTTAATTTATATAATATCATTTGGGCTACATATTTTCCCATTAGGGTTGTGGACTCCGGTGATTTGTGGAGTACCATAAGGATCAGTGCAAATTCCCTGCTTTACCTCATGTATGTTCATCTTATGCGTCTTCGTTTGAAAGATGTGTGCCTTGTGGTTGTTTATTAGGGGTGAGGACAAAGTATTTGGACAACACCCCTAACACAACATAACCCAGCCCCCATCCCCCCAATGTGCAAATGTATATTCTGCAGCGTTTCCAGTGACGTGTGAAGTACCACAAGGGTCAGTGTTAAGTCCGCTGCTTTACCTTATCTATGTTGATCTCCTGCGTCTTCATTTGAAAGATGTGTGTCTTTAACGAATGCTGATGATGCCATTTTTTAACTGTGTTTGCCTAATCTGTGAAGGACCTAAAGAGAGTAATGAATCTTGCATTGGAAAGGCTGGGAGATTTTCACTTCATTAAGTCTATTGTGTGTAAATGTTCGTAAGACGACTTGGTACACCGCCAGATGTATCTGGTCAGGTAACTTTATGTGGTAATCTAGTTCAACAAGTTGATCATCTCCGCTACCTTGGTTTTTATCTTGATTGCCTTCTCGCATGGAAATGTCACAGAGACGCAAGTTCATCGAAAATTGCCCGTGGGGTAGGTATACTACGACGCCTGCAGATTTTCTCCCTCAAAGAATGCTTATAACAATATATTACTCGTTGGTTTACCCAAATATTGCCTATGGTTGCCTCCTATGGAGCAGTAGCTACTTATGCAACTATAGAAGAGTGTAAGTTCTATAAAATAAAGTTGTTAGAACAATTGGTAGGTGTGTCCAGGATGTACATGATAAATGTGCTTGTTTTAGGTCCCTGAATCTCCTTAATATAGGTCAGATAAAAGATTACTAAGCTGAAGTATTTGTATTTCCGTGTATGAATGGTTTAACACCTGGTGTTTTTACCAAATTAATAATAACCTGCATAATTATGGAACTAGGAAAAGTGATAATATAGTTGTTGATTTGCGTCGTGTTACCAGGTCTCCGTTTTCAATGGAATATCTCGGTCCATCTGTGTGGAATGACCTACCACTGAGCATTACGGCTGATAACCCCCATGCCTTCTCAAAATCAGAACGTAATTTGCGCTTTACTGAGAACAAAATACGTTTTAAATGTATTACTTTTCTATTTTAATAAATAAAAATGATCAAAACTTTAAGGAATAAACATCAGTACATGGCAATTAAACATACAATCCACGGTCATTTGCTTACTTTATTGCAGTAAAGCGCAAATTATGTTCTATTGCTGAGATGGTATAGAGGTTATCAGCCCTACTCATTTTAATTTTTGCTCGTTTGGAATTTGACTTGGTTATTTATTGTAATTTCTGTTCGATTTTAATTGTGTTTATTTATTGATAGCGATTTGTTGTATTTTAAGCTAGGATGATTATTTTGCTTTATTTTGCTCATTTTTAGCTTAATGGAGCTCTTTAATTTTCTTTGAAAAACCTGTCTTGTGGAAAGTTTTTTTTTTTTAAATGAATCGTATTAAAAAATAATTTCTTCCCATGGGAGTATTGAGAATTGCTATAAGTTAGAATGAGCTGAAATTTTCCTCTATACGAGAAGCTTATTGTTCCCTCAAGACGTTCGCTCTTTGTAATACGCTTTGTAATAGCTTTTATTAGACGTAACACATGCAATCAGTTGTAGACTACAAAAGTTTAATTACCTACCTTTTGATTTAGAAGACATTCGTCCCCCTGTCAATAGCATCATGATTGCCGCAATTACTGTAATCCAGGAAAGAACGAACTCATGCCCAATGTAATAGAAAATTTATAAATGGTTGTTGAAAAACTGTCAAGTGGGAATATATAGATAAAAAGTTAAATGTTTTAATATGTGTTAGTTCTAGTGAATTACGAACCGGAAAGCACGAGAGATGGATAGTTTACAGGGAGTTGTAGCTCTTCAAATATTTTCACAGAAAAAAATGGGGACCAATGTGTGTTCATAAGAAGAGATAATAGTTCTTACACTCTCAATAGTTAACTCTAACTTATTTAATAACAAAATAAAATTAAAAATTCACAGGACATATCACTATTTGTTTTGGTGGCCGGCGTTTATCCCCCAAAAATACCCCCCACGAGGAATTTCGGCACCTATGTATTATACGCCACTCACTCAAGTTTATGCTGTGTAAAACTTAAGAAAAACCGGTTTCTTCGTTAGTTTCTTTTGCCTTAGCGTTACACAAGACAGACAAGTGACAGAACAGATGGAAAATCAATTTGGGCTATATATTTGCACTTGAGGGGAGGTAAAGTATTTGGACAGTTTGAAGTCAGGAAACAATTTTCTTCACGTTGTGCAGAGTAATTGTATCTAATACATTTTGCATGCAAATCCGCTACACTTTGTCCTCCCCCCTAATGTGCAAACATATAGCCCAAATTTGTTTCTAAAGTAACGAAAAAAACTGGTCTGTTCTCGAGCTTTACACAGTGTAAACTTGAGTGAGTGACGCATAATACACAAGTACTGGAATTCTTCAAAGGAGAGAGCCGGACTTCCCGGTATTATTTAAAAAAAAATCAGAAATTAAAAAAAAAAGAAAACAAGATTTTTCAATAGAAAGAAAGGAGCAACATCAAAACTTTAAACGAACAGAAATTATTATGTATATGAAAGGAATTGCTCCTTCCACACTACCTTGCTCTTTACGCTTATGTTTTGACTTTTTGTCTTAATTCTTTAAGAACGATTCTTGAAACACAATGGCCGTTTAATTAGAATAACAAGCTTTTTTTTAAATTCAATCAAAAAACTCTAGCGTAAAGAGCGAGGTTATGAGGAGGAGGCAGTCCCTTTCATATACGTAATAATTTCTATTCGTTTTAAGGTTTGACGCTCCTCCCAGGATTCAGTTGAAAAACTTGCTTTTTTTATTTGATTACTTACAGATAGTATTTGTTCATGGGAAATATACGGAACAAGTTCTTTAAAGGATAGTAAAGAGCCTCATTAAACCACAATATAATGTTAAAAAATCTTCAAAGTAAAAACTATGGAGTCTAATAGAAAAAAAAGACGTAAAATATTTTTTTATGAAAACGACTAGAACAGAAATCACAACAAATAACCGATTCAAACTCAAAACAAGCAAAAGTAAACATGAGTAGGGCTGAGAGCTCTCAAACCTTCTCAAGATCAGAAATGAATTTGCACTTTACTGAAAACAAAATACATTTTAAAAGTTTTTACTTTTTCAACTTTAATAAATAAAGAAGTATTAAGAATATATAAGGAATAAATATCAGAATATGTACATTAAGCTGACAATACACGAATATTTGTTTAGTTTTTTTTTTAGTAAGTGCGAATTATGTTCTGGTCTTGAGAACACATGGGTGTTCTCAGTCTTATTCCTTTAATTTTTGCTCGTTTTGAGTTTGACTAGGTTATCTATTGTAATTTCTGTTCGTTTTGGATTCCATTTATTTATTAATGGTCATTTGTAGTAGTCTTACACTTAGAAGATAAGAAAAACAAAATCGTAGAGGAGGGAATTTCAGCAATTGTGTATTATACGCCACTCATTCAAGTGTAAGCTGTGTAAAAGTCGTGAACAAACCCGTTTCTTCGTTAGTTTCTTTCACCTTAGCATGAGACAAGACAAAGACAAGTGACAGAATAGATGGGAAATATACAATTTTTGTCTGTGTATCTGCACATGAGGGGGGGGGGGTAAAGTATTTTGAGAGTTTGAAGCCAGGAAACAATTCTTACTTTGAAATTGCAGAGTAATTGTACCTAATACATTTTGCATGCCAACCCGCTATGCTTTGTCTCCAACCCCCTCCCCCCCAATCTGCAAACATATAGTCCAAATTTGTTTCTAAAGTAACGAGAAAAAATAAAGAAGAAACCGGTTAGTTCTTGACCTTTACAAAGTAGAGTGGTGTATAATACACAAGTACCGGAATTTTTCATGGAGAGAGACTTCTAGGTATTATTTACACACGATCAAGAATTAAACTTAAAAAAAAAAGTTTTTTTTCAACTGAAACTAAGGAGCAAGATCAAAACTTAAAACGAACAGAAATTATTACCCATATGGAAAGAGTTTCCCCTTCCACACGACCTTGCTCTTTACCTTATGTTTTGAATTTTGTCCTAATTCTTTAAGAACGATTCCTGAAACACAATGACCATTTAATTACAGTAATAAGCTTTATTTTGAAATTCTATAAAAAAAACTTTAGCATAAGGATCGAGGTCTTGACGAGGAGGCAACCCCTTTTATAACCGTAATAATTTCTGTTCTTTTTAAGGTTAGATTTTGCTCCTTACTTTCAGTTAAAAACTAGTTGTTTTTTTTATTTAACTAGTTACAGATAGTATTTTTTAATGGGACACATGCGGAACATGTTTTTTCAAGAAAAGTAAAAAGCCTAATTAAACCAAAAAATGAACAGAAATAAAGTCAAATAATCTTCAAAGTAAAAACTATGGAATCTAATAGAAAAAAACAAAAATAAAAATAATTTTTTTCTAAGAAAAAGACTAGAACAGAAATGACAATAAATAAACCGATTCAAACTCAAAACGAACAAAAATTAACACGAGTAGGGCTGACAACCCCACACCATCTCAACACCAGAACATAATTTGTACTTTACAGAATAAATATCAGAATATGTATATTAATTATCAGAGAATAAATTATAATAGAATCAAACAGTTCGTTTTGACGAACTGTAGTAAGGAGCGACCCGGTTCAATAGTAACCAAAACTACAAAAAACAGAGTTTTGATATCAATAGCTACATCAAAAGAATCACATTTTAATGCTAATTTTAAATATATAAATTTAATCAAGTTTAACTTTACCTATCAAAAGTTACGAGCCTGAGAAAATTTGCCTTATTTTAGAAAACAAGGGGAAACACTCCCAAAGAGTCATAGAATCTTAACGACAATCATATCATCAGATTCAGCGTATCAGAGAACCATACTGTAGAAGTTTCAAGCTCCTATCTACAAAAATGTGGAAATTTTTATTTTTTTCAAGAAGACAAATCACGGATGCGTGTTTACTTGGTTGTTTTTTTTTCCCAGGGGTGATAGTATCGACCCAGTGGTACTAGAATGTTGCGAGAGGGCTCATTCTAACGGAAATAAAAAGTTCCAGTGCCCTTTTTAAAGGGCCAAAAAAGGTAGAGAGTCACTGGATCAAAATTCTGAGATAGCCATTTTATTCAAAATAGTCGAAAAACCTTATAACTATGCCTTTGGGAACGACTTACTGCCCCACAGTCCCCGTGGGAGGGGCTACAAGTTACAAACTGAACCAGTGCTTACATATAGTAATGGTTATTGGGAAGTGTAGAGACGTATTCAGGGGGATTTTTTGGTTGGGGGAAAGGGTTGAGAAGAGGGGGATATGTTGGGGGAACTTTCTATGGAGGAATTTGTCATGGGGGAAGAAAGTTTCCACGAAGGGAGCGCAGGATTTTCTAGCGTTATTAAAAAAAACAATGAAAAAATAAATATGAAAAAGTTTTTTCAACTGAAAGTAAGGAGTAGCATTAAAACTTAAAACGAACAGAAATTATTACCCATATGAGGGGTTCACCTCCTCCTAATACCTCGCTCTTTACGCTAAATTATTTTTAGTATAATCAACTATCCATTCTACGGCCTTTGTGATTCAGGGGTTATTCTTAAGGAATTGGGACAAAATTTAAGCTTTAGTATATAGAGCGAGGTACTGACGAGGGGTTTGAGCCTCCTTATATACGTAATAAAAACATACAAATATAGAAGTTCGTTACGTAAGCTAATTTGTAAGTTACGTATCAAAAAGTTCGTAAAAGATTAAAAGTTCTAGTTGCCTTTTTAAGTAGCCCAAAATTTGGAGGGCAACTAGGCCTCCTCCCCCGCTCCTTTTTTTCAAAATTATTCGATCAAAACACTATGAGAAAGCCATTTAGCAAAAAAATTTAGCCATTTCGCAAAAAAAAAAATATATATTTCGTTTTAATTATTCATCTGCGGAGAGCCAAAATCGAAACATGCATTAATTCAAAAACGCTCAGAAATTAAATAAAAAAACAAGTTTTTTTAAAACTGAAAGTAAGGAGCGACATCAACGAACATAAATTACTTCGTATATGAAAGGGGCAGTTCCCTCCTCAACGCCCCGCTCTTTACGCTAAATTTTTTACTGTTTTAAAAAATAGAATTGAGAGAAAGGGTCAAACTTTAGCGTAAAGAGCGGGGCGTTGAGGAGGGAACTGTCCCTTTCATATACGAAGTAATTTCTGTTCGTTCTAAGTTTTAATATCGCTCCTTACTTTCAGTTAATTTTTTTTTTTTTATTTCATCATTATAAGGAATAAATATCAGAATATGTATATTTGGGTATAGAGAATCATTATAAGGAATAAGTATCAGAATATGTATTTTCAACTGACAATACACGGTAATTTGTTTTGTTTTTTTTTTAGCAAAGCGGAAAATATGTTCGGATCTTCAGAAGACATGGGTATTCTTCATCCTTCTCGTTTTAATTTTTGCTCGTTTTGAGTTTGACTAGGTTATCTATTGTAACTACTGTTGATTTTGGGCTTCTTTTATTTATTAATGTTTATTTGTATTAGCTTTGTACTTGGAAGATAAGAAAAACAAACTCTTTGAATTTGACAAGGCTTTCGTCCATAAAAATTTGTTTCTTCACAAAGCCAACTACCCTTTCAAAGGAAACTGAGCCTTCTTTAACTTTTTGTTGCCATATGTTTTTAGCATAGTTTTAATGATTGTTCGTCTACATTTTTTCTTCTTATATATTTTTTTTTTAATTTGGCCCCGCTACTGCTAAATATTGCAGAAATTTATTTGGAAGTCTTATCAACAAAATAGATTTACGGTTTTTTCTAAGGTTTTAAAATACTTATGATGTGTGATTTCCTCTTTTTTCCGCTCCTGAACCCTTTAAAAAAATAAAAATCTCAAATTTGAAAACCTCACTTTCCAGTGGGGGGGGGGGATTTTCCGAGAGGGAAGGGGGTAAACACCTAGAGCCATTTGTTTTCCGTCCTTCAGCGTACTGCATTCTGAAGACAAAACGTGATGCAAGCCTAACTTAACACGCATATAACCTTACTTTATACTATACAATATTCTATTATACATAGGAGTAAATTTCTAAGTGATTTATGGCGTTACAGTAGGCCCTCTAATTATTTTATTTTTCCTTTAAGTCTGTACCTTTTATGGACGATCTATGTCTTTGCTGCTTAGCCAGGGTTCATACCCACAATTTTCTGCAGGGCAAAAGAGGAGCTCATATTTATACCAATCTGCTGAGTAAAACAATTAAAAGCACGTTCCAAGTCACAACAAGTAGTGATATATGCATTCTAGAATTTTACATTCGGTAATTTTTCACCATTCAGAATACCCTCTACTGTCAAGACAAGCCATTTTGTACAGTATGAAGTTTTTTAATACATTTGGAGAGTTTGTTACACATAATTATTTTCTTCTTCTTTTTCTTGTGTGAGAAACTGAGTCAAAGAATGTTCAAGCAAATAAGTGAGAAGATTTTCAAATAATATATTTCAAGTCATAGGGGGAAAACGTATTTAATATAAACAATTTGAGAAACAAAAAAGTAACTCCTAACAAAAGATCGATGGTTTACTTTAAACTATTAGTCAAAAATCTCATAAGAAGCAAAAAACTTGGGCTTTTTCAGAACTCGTGAGGGTCTAATACGAACGGGACTTTTCTTTGCTCTATCCAAAACGCTCTTATCTAGACGCCTAAGCCTTACAGTTGCTTTAAATATCCTATCAGAAGGGTCCCAGGTGGAAGTAGATATTGAAACAGCGTCTAAACTTGGACAAACCAGGATATTAGATGGACGACTTTCGATGACAGTACAAGTCTTTTCAACTTTTAATGGAAAAGTCATTTCTTCCTTACAATCACTTATGCTACTTGACTTACTTGCAAAGACTGACGCACTTACAAACTTACTTTTATCCTCTTTGTCGAATAAAGGAGCCCTTGCATAATCATGTCCACTTGAAAAATTTCCAGTAGTTATGGAATTACTATTGCTGTTGGAGTTCGGCAACACCGAAATACTTTTTTCACTCTTAAGTCCACTTAAAGCTGTGCAAAGAACTCCATCGTTCGTTAATTTCTGAGGTATAAAATCAGATGGCTTATCCATTCTGGACTTTCGACATAACATATTTTTCCGCGGATTACAACCAAGGAGTTTTAGATGAACTCCTTCCTTGGATAGCGGTGTGGCTTGACTGATACTATCTTGAGAAGGATTTTTCGATCGAACCGATTTTGAAACATCCTTCTGTAGGTTTATCAAAGATGGGGCAATGTGACAATATGAAACTTCTTCAATATTGTATTTATCTGTAAATCTTTGCGTCACTGTATTGGAGCAAGATTCATCCTTCGAAGCCTGAGCAACTTTTGCTGGTGCAATTTTACTGCATACTGGTTGCATACATACAGTAGGATAACTAAGCTCAATTCCGTTATCGAGTAAAATGACTTCCTCCAAGTTTTTTGTCCCGGTGGGACCCAAGCATGGCTGAGAATCTGATTTACTCTTCAACGTAGGGGAAATTTTAGGCTTAATATGCCTCGGAGTAACATTGTTCCTCATAGGTATTATAATTTTTTTACTGGAATTACTAGAAGTAAAAGGTAAGGTAACAGATTTTTCTTTGCTTGAAGAAGAATCACACGTCATGGGAATGCTACCCAAGTTAACTTCCTGTTCAGGGGTAGGCATACTGCACACCTCTTGGATAGACAAAATTTGCACATTTGAAGAGCTACTAGGGGGTACCTTCAAAGGATCTACCTTTGTTGGGGGATTTACAAAAATTATATTCCCAGGCAAGCATGTAATTTTTTTAATTTCTAATTCTTTAGTTTGCTTTTTTTCAGACAAAAATGTTACTTCATTCCTTGGAGTCAAAAGTTTTATATTTTTGACATCAAGATTTGGCAACATGTTTCCAATCATTTTTTGCATGTCACTAGCTTCAATGTCAGATTTTTTCTTCTTAGTTACAGTAGGGTTGAAAAGATCTTTAGCAACTCGGATCAGACCTCGATTACCAGGTTGATTTTGGTTTTGCATTGTTTTGGGCTGATTTATTGGCTTACAAACACTTGATGCATGTAATTCCTCATTGTTTTTGTATGTTCGGGATGGCTTTACTAAGCTTAACATTGCCTTGCTAGAAACACTGTCAGTATAAATTGAACGGATCAAATCTAAGTCAAGCTTTTTTTCACAATCAAAAAACGAGCCAGTCCTCATAAACATGGAAATAAGGTGTCTAACTGATAAGTCTGAACAGTACTGAAGACATTCAAAAAAGTGGCCAACAGACACGCCGGTTTTATATACAGCTTCTTGTTCACATAACAGAGAATTTACTCTTGATTCCGGTAAATGATTCATGGCACCATAAGAAAACAGTTTTAAATTTGCTAGTGTTGGAGGAAAGTCAAACTTAGGAACTATTCTAAAAATACATTTCTTTGCTTGCAAATTTCTAAAGCTCATGAGTGATAAATATTTAAAGTTAGGGAACTGATCTTCAGGCAGACAAAATAAAATAGTCGATTCCTCATCATTCCTTTCCGCGGTTAATGTCAAATACTTAGTTAATAGAGTTTCAAAAAATATGTTTATACAGGTAGAAGGATCATCTATGGCAGATTTTAGTAGTTGAAGATGCTGATGGTCCTCTGGAGCCGTTGAAGTTTTGAGCCGAAACACAATCAGTCTTCCTTCCATTTGAAACAAGAAATATGGATTATTGCTTAATTTGATACCATTAAACATCTCTAAGTCTCCAAAAGAGCTCCATCCTGTCTGGTATGGCTTTGTCTTCTCACCAGTATAAGCCTTGACAAAATAATCCTAAGAAATAGAAAAAAGAATATAGTACTACTGCTATGCAAAACCATTCGTATGATTTTTTTTTTCAAAAATTAAATAAAAATTCACAGGGAATTATATTCGACATAAGATATCCAGTGAATCTCAAGCGCTTCTCCCTTTTTACTGCTTAAACCTAAAATGAGGAGAAACAGTCGCATGAATGGTGCGACTTAAAACAAACCAAAATTACTATGAATCCTAACATTCGGTTTTGTGTTTTCTCCTATTATTTCTACTGATAAATCACTTCAATATCAAGACGAATGAGGCAGATACAGCTGTACAAACTCCCAACCCAAATCAAACTGTTAAAATTGCACTTCTTACTCCCTCCCAGGAAGTTCCAGTTTTCTTATGATATCTTCCCAGCCCATTTGAGTTCAATGTGATTTTCAGTGGCTGCAGTTGACATTAAGATTTTTAGAAATACCATCATCTTTCATCCTTAAAATATGGCCTACCCACCATAACTTTCCATTTATTGCAGCCATACAAAGTGGTACTAAACCGCATTTTCAGGAGAGCTTATTACTTGATATACGGCCAGTCAACCGTACCTAGATCTATCCTTAGGTAATTACTCTGGAAAAAATCAAGCATATCTTCCTGAACCTTCTACGTTTCAAAGCCATACTTAACTTGAAGAATCATTATCATGACTTACGACAATCTAATTTTATTTCGAAGACCTATCTTCCTATTTTTTCAAACTTTTTTCAACTCCGAGGAATCACCCTGCGTCTTGATCATTCTACTTTTACATCTTCACTGTATTCGTCATTTTTACTTATAATGCTATCTACGTGTTATCCACTTGATCAATTTTCTGGGTATCGACCATCAACTCTTCATCCTCATTATTTTTCTGCAGGGCACCTTAGTCATCTTGATGTAAATTATTAAGCAAACTCTCAAGACCTAAACACATTAAACTCGAAAAATCCATTGATTTAGCTAATATTTTCTTGATTTAGCTAATATTTTCATATAGGGCACTAAAATCATCTGCATAATTTCATTCGAGGAGATGTTTACCTCCTCTATAATATCATGTTCTCTCAGAACCTTGTTTGTTTTTCTTTTCGACAAAATCATAAACAATAATTAATAAAAACTAGGTTCCAATCACTTGATTGATCCAAAATTTCTTGACACACTGAGACGTTCTGGTATGAAAAAACGATCCAGATAGGTCACGAGTTTAGAAAAATTCGTTTAGAGCCTTAGGGGAAAAATTCATGTAAACGACGTAACATTCATTTGCATTTACACCATTGGTTGTCAAAAATCGTAAGCCGAAGAATTACAGTCCCCTTCCTTAAAGGACAAGGGGCAATATCCAGTGCAATCTTATTATATGAGACATTTTATACCAGCGGATTACAGGTTTTTGGCCAGAGCAATTCTAGTAATCCACCTTTTTTTGTGTTTCCTGCTACGTTCATGGAGTTCCAGAATCTTTTATAAAATTCTCAATGTTTCTTTTTGTAATTGCACTTTTTATTAAGCTAAATCAGAATAACAATTACCATTTACGAGTGACAGTCACTGACAATTTTTCACACAAACCAATTTCTTGATATACATGTTTTGAATTTTGGGTTATTTTGGGCCAAGTATCACTCTTTACTAGGTTAGAGCTACAGGTACAACCAGGGAAAAGAAGTCTATGAAATTATATACAATATTATGTTAGCTATTTGTCACGTTACTGAAAAATACTAGGTAGCATATGAAAATAATGGAGTAGGATTCAGTATATCTGCTTTTTAGTACATACAATTTTTTCTGTAATTCGACTTGTCTTAGAAAGATAGACCTAAAAAGTTGAAGAAATTAAGATAAACAACTATTCTTTAGATTTATCAAGAAATCCTAAGATTTCAAGTGTTGTCTTGATTAAAAAAAAATTTTTAATTAATCTCTATCTTCCAATTTATGGTTTAGTGCTTTTTCATTAATGTTTTCCATTCTATTTGACTCCAAAGCATCGAATTTTTTTTTCAAATATATAAATACCTAGGGACCGAGCTTTGTCTGGTGAAAAGGAAATTGACATTTTCGTGAAAAATCTCATAAAAAAAACTTACTTCAATAAAATGCCACTCAAGAATAGCAATATTTTTAGTTGTATTTCCTGCTAAAACCCCTTTTAAAGTTCAAATAACCTACTCTGTCAACATGAAAGGTTCAATCGACCAGCAAGATTGCTAATTAATTTGAAAATCGCTGCATACAAATTTAATACAAATAGGAGATCAAATACAATGCAAAATTAATCAAAACCAGAAAGTTTGAGAATAATAATTACCTGACCAATCTAGGTCGTTTTTTCATACCGGAAAATGTAAGTGCATCAATTTCCAGTAATAAAAAAAAAACAACACTGACATTTTTTAGAAAAACAATATACATACACATGTATATTATGTTTTGTTCAGGCTGGGAAGGTATTAATAATATAATACTAATAACTCATATGACTAAAAAGTTCAGAATATCAGTTATAGTAGTATATACACATGTTGAACCGACTGATGGAGTTGCTAGTGACTCAGATGAATTTTGCTTACAGTTACAGGAGCAAATAGACAGAGTACCAGGTAGAAAAATTTTTGTTTTTACTAGGAGATTTTAACACCCAGGTTGGTAATAATGGTGACAGATGGTATCCTAGCCTAGGTAAATTTGGTGAATGAAAAGAAAACTCTAATGGCTATAGACTTTTCCAATTTTGTAGATATAACAACCTAGTTATAACCAATACAGTGTTTGGTCATAAAATGGCCCATAAGTTGACATGATATTCATGTGACGGTAAGACAGCAAACCTTATTGATTATGTTATTGTAAACCGAAGACTAGCAGGACCAATACAAGATACTAGGATATATAGGAGTGCTGTTATTGATTTTAAAAGTAAAGATCACCATCTAGTATTGTCTAGGGTTAATTTAAAGCCAAAATTTCGAAAGGGTAATTTCCTCCCGGAAAATTATGATGTTGGTAGGCTCCAGGAAGAAAACTTGAGAGGAACTTTCCAGGCAAAGTTGAATACTAAACTTAAGAGTTTAAAATTTGACAATATGGAAGATGGATGAAAAAATCTTAGAAAAACAATTTGTGAAGTTGCCGATGGTGTCTTGGGCAGGAAAGTTAAGACTACA
The DNA here is from genome assembly GCF_032884065.1 of Artemia franciscana. NCBI lineage: Eukaryota > Metazoa > Arthropoda > Branchiopoda > Anostraca > Artemiidae > Artemia > Artemia franciscana. Next base: position 32,853,049 of record NC_088865.1, read on the forward strand.
GCTAGGAAGCATTAGTGAAAAAGCTTGATGTTTAATGGAGAGTAGAAAGGGTTTGTGCAAGATTTATCTGAGTGACCAATCATATGAAAACAAAAGGAATGTAAAGAAAGTGGAGAAAGCATTAAAATATGAACTAAGGAGGTGTGAAGTGGAGGACATGGATAAAATTGCCAATGACCTGGAAGATGCAGCTAGACGGCATAATTGTAAAATATTATACTGGCAAGTAAATAAATTGCAAGAACGTAGTCAATCCAGACTGAGAATGTGCTAAAACAAGATATAGAAGCATGAAAAGATATAGAGGAAAATGAAAAGGTTTGTGATAACTTGGATGTGAAGGAAGATCTCTTTTGTGAGGAAGAATCAGAGACAGTACAAAAAGGAATAAAAAATAATAAGGCTCCAGGTGCGGATAGAGTGGTAAATGAGTTTCTTAAAAATGGTGTCTCTGAGGTTAGAAATAAGCTACTGAATATTATGAGTATGTTTATTGAAAAGAGGAAGTACCTAACGCTTTTAGGAAAAACCTTAATTAAACCACTGTATAAGAAAGGTGACAAGAGTGAGTGTCGTAATTATCAAGGCATTAGTCTGGTCTCTGTAGGTAGCAAATTACTTAGTAATATGCTACTTTTTAGACTGAGAGATGCTGTAGACAAAATTTGAAGAGAAGAACAGTGCAGTTTTAGAAAAGATAGAGAATGTGCCGACCAAATTTTCACTCTAACGTTAATAATTGAGAAGTGCCTGAGTTGTCAAACACTATTGGTCCTCAGTTTTATAGATTATAAGCAAGCCTTTGGTTCTGTTGATAGAAGAAGTTTAGCAAAGGTCTTATCCTTATATGGTATACCAGACAAATATATTAAAGTGATTAATGCTATGTACCAGAATAATACTGCTGCAGCTAAGGTAGGAAATGAGGTTAGCAGGAACTTCTTGGGAGGGTGTAAAGAGGGAGGCTTTAAATAGATTAGGTTGGAGGAGGAGCGTGCTTAGCTGTGTTGGCCTCAGGCGGCTTGGTGCTGCAGTGAGTCATTAGTAGTAGTAGTAGCTGGTTTAGTAATAAATCAGGAGTTAAGCAGGGTTTTTTCCTATCACCCTTTATATGGATTATTTTGATGGACTTAGTCTTAAGGAGCACAGGAGATGCAATGGGAGACCAGGGAATCAAAATGGGGAGGCAAAACTTTCCTGTACTTGTGAGCTCAGGGTGCTAGAATAAGGTTTCAAAATTAATGTTAAGAAGACTAAGTCACCAATGCTAGGAATAAGTGAAGACGAAAAGGTGAAGTTGGGTATCAAAAAGATTGATCGGGTGTACAGCTCTACTTACCTTGGTAGTATTATTAGTAAAGACTGTGGGATCAGTGAAGATGTTAAAAGCAGAATAGCCAAGGCTCAGGGTCTTTTTTTACATTTAAAAAAAAGTTTGTAAGAATAGGAAAATAAATCTGCAAACCAAGATTAGAATATTGGAATGACAGTGGTCAAATATGGCTCTGAAGCATGGCTGCTCCAAATAGAGGATGAAAATTTACTACATGATTTCCTGAGGAATTACCGACGAATTTGAGTACCCAGCTGACTGACCGTATTTCAAACAGTAGACTCTATAAAGGATGTAGTTCAATCCCACTTTTTCAAGGGATATAATGAAAGAAAAGGTTGAGGTGGCTAGGCCATGTTCTGCAGAAAAAGGATGACAGATTGCCGAAGATTGTCTTTCTCAGTCAACCTTCAGTCAAATGGAACCAGGTCGTCCTCGTCAGGGTTGGGAGAGTGTCATAAATAAAAATTTAAAGGAAACGGAATTTCCTGGGAGGGTGTAAAGAGGGGGGTTTTGAACAAGTTGGGTTGGAGAAGTGTGCGTAGCTGTGTTGGCCTCAGGCGGCTTTGTGCTGAGTGAGTTATTATTAGTAGTAGTATACATTTTTTTTTGTTCCAAAATATCATTTAAAGTATGATTTGATGGATTGGAAATTCCTGCTGTCACGTCTAGGTTTTCTTTTGAGAGCATACTGCTTTGTGCTTTTAGGAAATACTAGCCTCTCATCCAACCGCCTCTTTACATATTTCAAAAAGGTCCAGTTTGGCAAACCAATTATAAAGACTGAATATTTTTGTATAACTCAGATTTCAACAAGGTGCAACATGTTTAACTCTTGTGGAAATTGCTCACAATATATTCTGATTATTTCTGCATTATTTCTATTTTTACTTATCTATTTATATTACTAACCTCAGATTTGTAGTAAGCAAGCTTAAATACCCTTGTTAAAAAATTTCGCTTTGAAATGACTGTGAACATAAAGACTTTTAGAGTTAATTATTTAAGTATTAAGAGCCATTCCCAAAATATATCTTAAATGAACTTAAAAAAAGAAGTTCCAAATGTCTACATGTGACATGTTGGGTAGGGGGAGTGGTGTTTAAGTAGGCACAGGCCCCAAAATCCTACTTAGGTAATTACCAAGCTCAAAAACCCTTGAAGAGTACATGTGAGAGAAAGCAATTGATATATGCAAAGCATGACCTTAATGTGTATAATGATATTTGTCATTTGTGCATTAGTCATGATAAAACAGGTGGCAAAGAATTCACACTATTAACCAAATAATGGTTGAAAAAGGAGAGCATTCGCAATTTTGACCAAAGGGGGTTGGAAACAGTCTGGATTCACTTTTTATCAATAAGTGTGGTAAACAGATAGCATGTACTAAGAAAGCAATTGATATATGCAAAACATGACCTTAATGTGCATAATGATATTTGTCATTTGTGCATTAATCATGATAAAACAGGTGACAAAGAATTCACACTATTGACCAAATAATGGTTGAAAAAGGAGAGCATTCGCAATTTTGACCAAAGGGAGTTGGAAACAGTCTGGATTCACTTTTTATCAATAAGTGTAGTAAACAGATAGCATGTACTATTAAGTCTACTCAAGAAAGTCGGAGATGGAAGTGTAAATAATATTTACTGGGTTGAGAAAAAAACCAATGCAGTATTGATCAAAGGGAGTTCGAGGTGGATTCCATGGACTATTTTCCAATATAGGGATGGAAAGCCCTTAGTGTCTACACGCTTTTTACCAAAGGGTATCAAAAGAAAAGATACACGCTGAATACTCTTGTATAACTTAAATTTAACAAGTTGTAAAATGCCCTGATTAGAATAGCTATTTTGACATTGCTATGCCATTTCAAGTGGGGGTACTAGATGTATGGGAATACAAGGAGCATTGAAGATGCATCAGGTTGCCATTTGATCAGTTTGTCCACTGAAGAATTGGTAGTAAAAGACTAGGGGGAAAATTTCTATTTTCCAATAGCACTTTTTTGGGGGTAAGGTGCATCCTTTTCTACGGAAGACAACAATCTCAAACAAAATAAAACAGCTTGGAAGAATTCTAAAGAAGACTAATCCGTTATTGTAAATACAACCCAACCTTGTACCAAGTTTCGTTTTCAAAGTCTTTCAAAACATCCTTAGGGGGGAACAGTCCATTGCATAGATTTTCCTTTAGCCATTTGAGTTTCAAAAAGTTCAATTTTATTTCATCTTGCCTCTTTGCCAGTTCCCAAGGTGCTGGTTCCAGCCATGAACTAGACGCTTTTTGATTATGAACTTGTCTACGAAAAATAAGAGCTCCTGGTGAATTATTAGAACTGTTGCTTTTATCAAGAATTACTATATCAGGTTCAGTGGAAACTGGGAGAGAAGCTAAAGCTGCTCCAGGCTTCTTCAATAATGATACAGCATTTCTGGATTTCATTCCAAACTGAATCTCATTCATTTTACTGAATGTCTGGAATACCTGAAAAATAAATGGAAAATGAGGTATTTTCGACATAACACGTTAAGCTAGGCATTCTTTTCTTAGACCACACTGCCATTCTATAACAAACAAATAAATTTTCAAATGTGGAAAGATCAATTTATCTAGACAGCGAAAACATAGGCACATAAGTTTAGATACGTCAATCAAATATACAGCAATCATCATTGGTAGAATTACTAAAACAATATAACTGAAACTATCATATTTATACACAAAAGAATAAATAAATTTTCAGGTCCTTCACAAAATAATGAACTTTCAGATTATTCATTAGGCTATTTTCAGAGAGAGTTCACTGAAAAAGTTCATTCAATGTCTTGATGTAAATTTCCTTCTTTAAGCTTTAATGTTGGTCTTTACTTTTGTTTGATATTTTTTTTAATCTTAATAATGTAAAAAGTCGATTCTTTTAATGTAGTATTTGCTATCAAAATTCTTTTTTTACAGCTCTGGTTAATAATAGCACAAGTCAGTCCTTACCCTCAGTTTGTTGCCGCAAACGGTTTATAAAAGACAAACTTATATCCTGTTAAATGAGAAATGAGAGTTCCTGTTAGTCAATGAGAAATCGAGTTCCTGTTAAAATTTGCCTCATCCTTCATGCAAAATTCCCTAACGACGCTAAAGATACCCCTCCTTCTCTTCACCTCTTGTGCTGGTAAGTGTACCTATGTAATCTTTTATGATATAAATAAAACATTTTTCCACAATAAAAAAGGAGCTATTGCCACTGTGCATCTCTGTTCAGGCTTCTTCCCTATGAAGAAGATTAGGGATAAAATTATACCTCCCCTCAGACCCTCTGCTATGTTTCTCTAATTGCTCATGAAAATTTAGGCATGAAATTCCACTTTTTAGGGCATCAGGTACTCCACCTGCCACACACACTTGTACCCAGCAATCCTTCTCCATAATAATGGATGTGCAATTAGACACCTCTGTAAATGATTTCATTAAACATCAAGTCATTCAAATTAGTTAAATGAAGCTTCCTACTAAATGTCTGTACTAATGGTTTATTTTGTTGGAAATATAGGATTCTTTAGGAACGAATACACCAGCACACAGCATTACCTCCTTTTACTTTTGGGCAAGATAAAAACAAGAAATTTATTCCATAAATGAGGAGAGCTGATTCATCCACAACAACCAACTCTTTATGCTAAAGTTAATAGTGCTTTAAAAATACTTCTTATTTTGAATTAACAACCCTTGTGCTTGAGCAGTCGTTTTCAAAGAATTAGAACAAAAACCTGAACTCAAGTGTAAAGAATATATATATATACATATATGTATATAGAAAAACAAAATTACTGCCCAATTTATCAAGTTCATCTCTGGACAGAGAACAATTCTGTTTTTCCTAGTCATAACATTGTTGGTGATTGTTTGAATTAGTTTTAAGATTTACTGAAAGGCCTTTTCAAGCTGAAATATACAGTACCTTAAAAAATGGATTCATTTAGGGCATGGGAGAGATCTAGGGGTTTGTCTTTTGTAGTTAGACTGTCTCAATAAAAAATTGCCTTTCAGTTTGTTTAATATTTCCTCCTTTGGGTTCCAAAAAAAAATTAAAATTTCAAACACTGCAAATTCTAGGGATTTGACAGAAAGTCTTCTTGTATTGACTCCAAGATTACTTATTTTTACTAAACAGAATTTCTTCTGGATATTCCTTCTGCATAAAAAGAATAACTTTGTAAAAGGGAGTGCTATTACAAAAATGTTGACTTTTGTATTGCTTGGAAAAACACAACTTTTTGTCACATATATATCTACTGCAAATTCATGTTGCATTAACCAAGAAAAAATATTTTGGCCTCAATTTAAGAATGGATGTAGAAAGTTACCATTATTTACTTTTTTATTTAATTATCCTGTTAACTAATATTTATTTTATTATATTGCATTATTTATTAAGAATTTTGTACTTTATGACTGAAATATCAGAAATGACCAAAAACCTCAATTAAGATACCAGAAACTGTTCTTAAGCTCCTGAAGAATTTACACCCAAGCATTTTACAAAAAAAAGTAAAGATACAATTCTTTTTTCAGTCCTTCTTTCATCCACTATATCTCAATTTTTCTAGGTAAAAAATCATTTGGACTACTTTTCTTTGGATAGCAAGAAGCCAAAACTGCTCTCAGAGTATGGATCATTTGGGTAAACTGTAGGAATAATGGATCATTGAAAGAATAAAAACATTCTTAGTCTAACTTCGAAAAAAAAACTCTGCATTTGGTTTGGAGTCTTCTTAAAAACATTGCAACTTCCTTGCCAATGTTAATAGTCCCAGAGAAGTGCACTCTATGTGATCTAGGAAAAAACCTTTTACACTATATCTACAACAGATTTCAATTGTCTTGATTTCCCTTTAAGAAATCGTAAAGGTATTCAAGTACAGATTAAATGATGTCAAGGACACAAAAAATATTTTCAGAGTGACATTTGTAAGAAAATTACAGCCTAGTAAATAGCAGAACATATACACTGGATTGGATTCTGACAAATGGAAAATTTCTCTGGGTTTGGTCTGTTTTGCGGGCTGAAAAACCTACTGCTAGCTAGGTTTTTTATTATGGGTTGTCTCTGTTTAGTGGCATAATATTTGGTGGCATGAATATTTATTAAGTCAGAGGTAATAGGCTTGAGATTGCCAATGCAGGATTTCAACAACTGTTGACAGAAGAGTATCACAAAGTGAGGAAAAACCTTGTTGTGACCAAGATGGGCCCAGGATTGCAAAAAGTTTCCATTCATACTGGGGGTTAGAGAACTTCCTGCTGTCTGGTTCTAAGCCATGTTATTGGAGAGTATGTCAATAAAGCTTTAATGCAACATTTTGAAGCCAATAATATCTTAATTTCTTCAAAATAGGACTTCAGATCTGGAAGACCCATTGGCACTAAAATTCTATAAATGGAGAATACATCAAAGCTCTACTTGACATAAATTCTCCTTTATAAATGATTCCCTTAAACCTAGCAAAAGCTACTGATAAAGCTTGCCAGAAGTCCAGAGCTGCAGCAATAGATTTGTCTGTTATACAATGGAAACAAGACTTTCTATTAGATAGAACCCAAGTTGACAACTTAAACTTCTATATAAATGATGCAGCAAATCTTCCATCAAAACGCCTCACTCTTTTAGCAGATGATTCTAAGTTAGTGGGTGAAAAAGTCCCATGGTCTGATTTACAATATATCCATGCAGATCTTGAAAGTCAAGGGAAATACTAGCACTGACAGGAGGGGACATTCAACGAAGCTATTCAAGGTATCTGTCAAAACTCAACACTGACAACAGTTTTTCTCCAGACATGTAGTAAACTACAGGCTTAATCTTTCAAATACAACAATCTCAGCATCCAATGACAAAGTTTTCAAGAAGTTATCAGATGCCAAATGAAATGGTATTCCTTGGAATTACCAACAGGATGCATTTTATGATTGATCAGTCACACCATCAAATATGAAGCAATTGACAGATCAAGATGCATCTTAATTTGCTCCAAAGTGCAAATTAACGTAAGGGCTGATTCATGGTCCATTTCATTAAATATTGGTAAATGTCATGCACTCCATATAGTCAAACATCAACATCTTCAATATTTCCCTAAAAAAAATCTTCATTCTGCAGTCTCTGAAGAAATAGACCTTGGAATTACTGGTTGATAACAAATTGATTTCAAAACCCATACCAAGATTATGTCCTCACCTGCCTTTCAATTGCTTGGCATTATCAAAAGGAAATTTTCAAGCTGGCACCATAGTGTTCATGAAACTGTATAAGGTATTGGTTTGACTGTAACTTGAGACTGGAATGTCTTTGGCATCCCTGTTTTTAAAAAAGGCAAAGAAGTTCTAAAAAAATGCAGCATAGAGCAACTAAGATAATTGATAGAAAGCAGCAAATGCCTTATGAGTAACATCTCTGCCATATACAAATAGACGAAAACAAAGAGATATTAATCTTTTCCCCAGAATTTATATCTAATACTATCCCTTCTGCTCAATTTACATACCCCTTGCATCACATGACAAGAGGATAAGCTAAGAAACTTTCAAAGTGATATTGTTTCACAAAAAAAGAAACCACTTCTTCAGCCAGAATAGCCCAACAATGGAATCAACATTTAGGAGATATAGCATCTGCTGAGCAGACTAATAATTTGAGTTTAGGCTGCAAGTTCATTCCTGAGTTTCATGCACCAACTACAACAGTTTGTCAAGATGAAAGAAGACTCTAAAAGTGTGTAATTTGACCTTAATTAGACCTTTGATTCTATTCCTGAAAGATTTATTCATGCAACTCAACAACTTTCTAAATTAGCATAGGCCCAAGAAGGTCCAATTTTACCTAAAGTAACTTACTTGAACTGATTCAAAATCAGACAAGGGAGGTTAGATTAGTTTTTTGGCATATCATACTAGACAGGTATTAACAGATTAACTGCAGCATAAAGCTGATTGAGGCCAATTTACCTACACAAACTTCTCCACTAGCTCACTGTCATCAAAGCATCAATCTTTACCCTCTCCAATGATATTCCTGCTTAGTCTACTGGTATATTAAACCTGTTTGAGTAAACTCTTTCTGTCCTATTCAAGGATGTCCTCCTCTTTGTTTTGCTGAGGTTGGATTGCCAAAAAGCACAATTCTTGGCAGCCTGTATCCTTGATCTCTAAACATGATCTAACTATCTTAACCTTTTATTTATTGGGGCAGAAAGAATATGACTAAATCATTTATGCAGCTTACAATAACAATTCAGAAAATTTGCTCTTGGTAACTACCTAGTAAAGCAACAAAGTTATTACTTTATTCTTATGAACAAAACTTTGTTTAATAGATTTAATAGATGCTTTTAGTTTACATAGTTTTAGATAAATATATGCTTGGCATTTACCATCTGTGTCACAATACAAACTTGTTTCTATTTGAACTCAATAAATCACACTTCCAAGTTAAAAAAGGGAACTATTCATGTTGATTTTTTTGTTCAACTTTTAGTTTAATTTGTTTTATTCAGAAGCTTTCAGTGCTCCATATTAAAAATCAGTTATAAAAGACAGGAGAAAAAATTATCCATCATCCCTTCAATTATTCTTGTTGATTTTCTAGGACTCCTGCTTTTGAAAACAGAATTATACTGATTTGAGCAGGGTATCAAAAAAATTAGTAGAGAGTCTTGCATATGTGTCTTTAGTAGTAGCCTAAGCCAACTTTACCCTAAGCCTCACCTAGGCCTAGCTGAAAATAGTGACAATTTATGATTTCAAAGCCAATTAATTTTGTATTCAACTAAAATTAACTTTGAAAATATGTAAAATTCTAGTTTAGCTACTTTTTGCTACCCTGAAAGAGATAATTTAGGAAAATGAAACTTTCATGGATGAGTCAATTGACTAAAGTATGTCCTGGGAAGGCATTTTTAACTACCTATCTTTATTCCATCTCTCTCTGGAGGTCCCTGACCTTTGATAACCTTTAAGAACCATTGTATTATGCAAGCAAAACAATAAAATAAGTCTTATGGTTAGATGAAGTACAACAAAACTGCTTTGAGCCTCACAACTTTACTCAATCCCACTTTATAATGTTTTAAAGATATACTGGCATTTCCTAAATAAATAGAAAAACATTGATATGCTTAAAATTCTTTTCTAATGACAGGAATTGAATTTCCAGAACTAAACCCAGAGAAAAAGAAACTGATAACTGAAAATTAAGGTAAACTGTTGTTTAGTCAAAATTTCAATAGGTAGGCTAAACCCCTGTCAAGTAAACAAATTTCTATGACTCAAAAATTAGAAGAGGGTCAACATAGAAGCTTGACAATACCTTCACAGAGTGAGTTTTTGGTGCTGGATCCATTAGGCTTGGTGAAAGTTTAATTTTTCTAAACTAACCCATTTCCAATATAGCCTAGTGAAAAGTAGCTAAACTAGAATTTTACTTTAAAATATATCAATTAAAACTTCAATGTCAAAAATCAGGTAGGTAAGAAGTTTGTTAGGCTACTATGGTGGCTCAGCTATTTCACATGCTGTTTTCACTACAATAGTAGGCTACCCTGAACAGCACATACTAAGGCTGTAATTTAAAACAATGATCAATTAAGCTAGATACCTACTTCAGAACTAGTCTTTGCGGTCTTATACCTTATTTTGGCCTTTGATAAGCTTACACAGCCTAGATGTCTTGAAATTCATTCTGGGCCCAGCTGAGATAACAAATAGCAGTAGCCCAGATAAAGCTACAATTTTAAGAAAGCCAACAGTTACAATTACAAATTTGCTTTCCAGCAAAAGTACATTACCTCTTAACCATTAACTAGATCAGTGAATAAATATTCATGCCACCAAAAGTGAAATGATCTTTTTCTTCTTTTCTTTCTGCACAATTGAATGAAATTACATAAGATAAAAAGAAGAACGTCACCCTTCGGATAGATTGCACAGAGGCTTCGTTCTGCGAGTTTTTTGAATTTTAAAAAGCTTATAATTCTATTTTAACGGTTCTTGTTAGACGATCATCGACTCCAATTATTTAAGGAGTCGATCTTAAATAATTGGAGCTATAAAGATTGAGGTACTGTAAAGGGGGAAACCCCCTCATATACTTTATAGTGTTTTTTTAAAGTATATGAGGGGGTTGCCCTTCTTAGCACCTTTTTCTTTATGCTAAATTTTAAATTTTTTCAATTATTTAAGAATGACTTCCATTGCACAAGAACCGTTTAAACAGAATTATAGGCTTTTTCAAATTCAAAAACGCTTTAGCATAAAGAAAGAGGTCCTGAGGAGGTGGTAACCGGTTCATATACGTAATAATTTCTGTTTATTTTAAGTTTTAATGTTGCTCCTTACTTCTGGAATTTATTAAGTTTCACATTCCAGCCTCACCTATCCCTACACTTTTCTGCATCGCAGCTTGTAGTACTTTCATATTCCTTTTTCCATTTACCCTTTTAATTGTTTATAGGTGTCATGATTGGTGTGGTTAGACTTGTTGTAACGAAGACATTTCTATTCAAAAGGCCAAATATCTACTAAAAAACCCTGTGCCTATTATATCTTTTAAGCCTAGAGGGTTATTTTTGGCCTCAAAGATTGCGAAGGGTATGTACTCAGCTAGGTAATCAATTTAGAAAAAGATTTTCCGATACGTCTTGTACTATATCTGAATCATTTCAGTATTGTTTTTTATTTTCAAATACTTGTAATAGAAATCTTTGCAAATTGATATTTAATAAAACAAAACAGCCTCAACTATGTTTGACTGAAGCCTGTTTTACAAGTAACAATAAACGTAAAACTTTCTTTTGGGGGGTCCCTCGCTTTATATTTAGAATAATCGTAAAAAAGCTGTGTCAATTTTAAAAGCAAGACACTTAAGTCACTTTTTTCCTTTATTTCGGTTTAAGTGCAACTTAAATTTATCCGTCCATTCGTTCTGAAGACGTATTTTAAATAATTAGACGGCTAAACTATCGCTAAACTATAAACGTGCTTTTTCTATTTTAAGACGCAATATAGATTTTAGACTATGTAGATTTTTTTTTATAGATTCCGAGTACCGGATTCTAAGGTGGAATTTTATCGAGTTTTTAAAGGTATGGTGAGCTAAATAAAAAGGCACTTTTTACACCCACGTTATCAAAATGGTCTTTTTGTAGTTTTTTAGGAAAGGGTGAAGGAATTAAATTGAAAATTTATGTGCCAAAACTACTACTACTGCAGCTGCAAATGTAACTAGCTGTGACTGCATCAGGGACTACTCTGGAATGTCACAACTTGCGACTGTGACTGCGACTGCATCCAAGTGGTACTACATTTATTTGGGGCTACTATCAGAGAATGGTAGCGGAAGTTAAAATGAATCATAACACATTATGTGCATACTGATTGTCTAAACGGTGTATAGTAATATCTCAGAAATGGCTTAGGGCATTAAGTTGAAAATCTCAGGATATGTTGAACAGTGGTTACCCCTTCAAGGGCTGCTCAAGGGGATTTTAAACCAAATGAAAAGTCATTTTCAAAACCCAGTAAAAAGATTGTATACACATATTGGTTATTAAAAAGGTGTATCTGAAATGTCTTAAGAACGGCTGATGGCATTGAATCGAAACTACAGAGAATGGCAAGGGGGTATTGAAAGAAATCAAAAGCCATTTGTTAGAACTATTAAATTAAAATTATATAGTTTAGTTCTTATGCTAGAGACATGAAAAACTGGAGAAATATTAATTATATTAACCCAAACCAAAACCTTGGCAATCAACAAGGAACATAAATTAACTTAAAATGACCTTTCCAAAAAAGAAGTTTTCAAAGAAAAGTAAGAAGTTTTATTATTTTTTTCCATAGGTACTTATCTGGGAATGAGATAAATAATAAAGATCTCCGTCCCCTAGAATACAGGTTATAGTTAACTAAATGCCTAGAAATAAAAAACGAACAGAAATTAATTTAAAAAAGCTTTCCAAAAAGAGGATTTTCAAAAAAATAAAGGCCACATTAAACGTAAGATCAGTAGAAACAAATAACTATAATAATTCGAAAAAAAACTCAACATGACCAGAAATTGCTATTAAAGAATAAATGAAACCCAAGACAAATAAAATTTTAATGAGCAATCATACCAAACAAACATACAACAGGTACTAATATAAATGAATAAATAAATCTTAAAACGAGAAAAACTTAAATAGGACATGAAATCAAGCTTAAAAACGAACAAAAACTATTACAAACAAGAATTTGGCTACTGCCCCGTTCCCTAACAGCAAAAACATAAAGCCTACTGTGTCATTGGTGCTTTGCTTATTACAATGTTTCTTGAACTGTCTGGGAAAAAAACAAATAAAACAAAACTAAAAATTTTAGAGATAAAGGCATTAATTGCTCAAGGCAAAACCTTACCGTAGATTGCTGTAAAATATGGATTCTAGGCTATTATTTTTTATAACACCTATCAGTAACTATTGATAATCCTCTGAGTTCTATTTGCATTTTGCTATAATTTTCCATTGATAATAATAAAAAAAATTACAATAAGGTGCCAGAGAAAAGGGCCAGCCAGCAGCAGGTGTATTAATCTTGCTTATCCTACTTTATCATACTAAAAATTTAGTTCGTAGTTTAGACTTGCTAGACAAATTTTTAAAATCTAACTATTCTATAGACCCATTCCTAAATTTTTATCCACTAAACTCACATAAAAATTGAGAAACTCAAAAATGAAAATCCTAGAATCAAATAGTAGCCACTGTAAAATTCTTATTGAACTGCTCATCTGGGAAAGTGTCTTTACAATTTGTTCTTAAGATTGAACATCGACGCCCTATTTTTAGTAAAACCGATGATCATACTATCAATTGATGCCATTTTTCAAGTATAGGTTGCACTAGATTTTTTCAAGTGATTGTCACTAAGCTGAAAATGTTCAACTTCCTAAATAGTATAAGTTATGTGAGATACGACTACAACTGACAAATCACCACAGCACCAAGCTGCCTAAGGCTAACACAGTTACGCATCCTCTTCTCCATCCCAATCGATTTAAAGCCTCCCTCTTTGCACCATCCTAGGAAGTTACCATTGCCTTCAAATATATCCTTATGAAATATTCCCCTACTAACTGTGGGCGACCTGTTTTCTGTTTAGCCCTAGGCGGTTCTCCAAAAAGTAAAATCTTTGATGATTTATCATCCTTCATCCGTGGAACGTGCCCTAGCCATCTCTACCTTTCTCTTATTATAGCCGTAAAAAGTTGGATTGCAAAACACTTTTCATATGGCCTACTGGTAGAAATATGGTCAATCACCCGGATACCCAGAAGAACCCGTAGGAAATTTCTCTCGAAAATATTTAGCAAATCTTCATCTATTTTTCGGAGTGCCCATGATTCAGAGCCATACTTGACAACTGTCATCACTGTAGCTTCCAATACTCTTATCATGGTTTACAGACTTACCTTCCTATTCTTCCAAACTTTTTAACTGCGAAAATACACCCTGAGCCTTGGCTATTCTAATTTTAACATCATAATGCTCCCATCGTCTTTAGTAATAATAATACCGAGAGAAGTGAAGCTGATCAATCATTTCATTGCCCAGAGTCATCTTTTTATCTTCACTTTTTTCCTAGCATCAGAGGCTTAATCTTCTTAACATATATTATCAAACCTATTCTAGCACCCTGAACTCGCGAAACCTCTGAAAGTTCATTCCTTTTGTTCACACTTTCATCTAGGATGCGTAAATCGTCAGGATAATATAAGTCAAGTAAAGCTTTTGATTCCGTGGTTTCACATTGCCTTTCTTGTGCTTCTTAAGCCAAATCCATAAAAAGGATCCATATAAAGGGCGATAAAACACAGCCCTGCTTAACTCCTAATTAATGTGAAACCAGCTGCTGACCTCATTCCCTACTTTGACGGCAGAAGTGTTATTCTTGTATATACCAGTAATCACTTTAATTTACTTGTCTGGTATACCATACTAGGATAAAACCTTTGCTAAATATCTTCTATCAGCAGAATCGAACACATGCTCATAATATAGGAAACTAAGGACCAAAGATGTTTGATGACTCAAGCACTTCTCAATTATTAACCTAAGAGCGAATATTTGGTCGAATATGTCCTCTACCTTTTCTAAAACTCCATTGTTCTTCTCTTAAGACTTTGTCTACAGTCTAAAAAGTATCATATTACTAAGTAACTTGATACCTACAGAGACCAGACTAGCGCCTCTATAATTACCAAAATCAATCAATTATCTTTCTATTGCAGTGGTTTAATTAAGGTTTATCTAAAATCGCAAATATCGAAAATCAGATTCGTAATCTTCAGTCGCTTATTTATGACCTCAGTTCCGCCATATTTAAGAAAATCATTTACCACAATATCAGCATCTGAAGCCTTTTATTTTTTTTGTCCTTTTAGGATTAAAATAATAATAATAATAAGGCTCTTTTAGGACTTAATCCCTTATAATACTAATATAATAGGTCATTTTAGGATTTTTTAACCATTTTACGAAATAAATGAAATTATTCTTTATGTAAAATAAATTAAGCTGGTTTTTCATGCAAATGTGAACGGGATGAAAAATGAAGGTGCATGGTAATTATAATTAATTACTGTGCGGACGGAAACAGCCCATTTAGGGGTCTATTTTGAAAATTTAAGACATTAGTAACAGTTCCCAAGGCTTTTGAAAGTGAACTAGAATCAAATCAATTCAAATAAACCAAGTAGAAGATATGTACTGACCACGTCCGAATATAATTGATATAAAAAAATAAAACACAGATTTACCATGTTAAGCTTACCAAATAACACTTTTACCAAATATTTCCTTTCTTGGATTTGAAGTAATTTAGCAAAGAGTCTGTCATTTAAAGCGTTATAAATGAGCATCCCCAAAAGTTTTCTTTTACTCCAAGAAATGAAGATCCTTTTAATTCATTCAAACTCTAGTCAAAGGTTGGCAAATATCAAGAGATATTGAATAAGGTACGTTAACAATATTATTTTGATACAAGTAGTAAGGTCTGTATTGCAGAGATTCACGTAAAAGTACAAAATTACCTTTTTTTAAATTAACTTTTAATTTAATTTTTAATTTAATTTTTTAATTTTTTAACCATTTTACGAAATAAATGAAATTATTCTTTATGTAAATTAAATTAAGCTGGTTTTTCATGCAAATGTGAACGGGATGAAAAATGAAGGTGCATGGTAATTATCATTAATTACTGTGCGGACGGAAACCGCCCATTTAGGGGTCTATTTTGAAAATTTAAGACATTAGTAACAGTTCCCACGGCTTTTGAAAGTGAACTAGAATCAAATCAATTCAAATAAACCAAGTAGAAGATATGTACTGACCACGTCCGAGTATAATTGATATAAAAAAATAAAACACAGATTTACCATGTTAAGCTTACCAAATAACACTTTTACCAAATATTTCCTTTCTAGGATTTGAAGTAATTTAGCAAAGAGTCTGTCATTTAAAGCGTTATAAATGAGCATCCCTAAAAGTTTTCTTTTACTCCAAGAAATGAAGATCCTTTTAATTCATTCAAACTCTAGTCAAAGGTTGGCAAATATCAAGAGATATTGAATAAGGTACGTTGACAATATTATTTTGATACAAGTAGTAAGGTCTGTATTGCAGAGATTCACGTAAAAGTACAAAATTACCTTTTATAAGTAAGGAAAACCAAACAAAATCTATGAAAAATAATATTTGTTGCAAATTAATTTCAAGATTTTGAAGTGTATAAATGCATAGAGCTATATCAATTTTTATGGCACTTGGTATTAACCAAGTGACATATAGCAGTCGCCAATTCTGTCGGTCTGTCGGTCTGTCTGTCGGTCTGTCTGTCGGTCTGTCTGTCGGTCTGTCTGTCGGTCCCGGTTTTGCTACTTTAGGCACTTCCAGGTAAGCTAGGACGATGAAATTTGGCAAGCGTATCAGGGACCGGACCAGATTAAATTAGAAATAGTCGTTTTCCCGATTTGACCATCTGGGGGGGAGTGGGGGCCCGGTTAATTCGCAAAAAATAGAAAAAATGAAGTATTTTTAACTTATCAGCGGGTATTTGGATCTTAATGAAATTTGATGTTTGGAATGATATTGTGTCTTAGAGCTCTTATTTTTAATCCCGACCGGATCTGATGACATTGGGGGGAGTTGGAGGGGGAAAACCTAAAGTCCCGGTTTTGCTACTTTAGGCACTTCCAGGTAAGCTAGGACGATGAAATTTGGCAAGCGTATCAGGGACCGGACCAGATTAAATTAGAAATAGTCGTTTTCCCGATTTGACCATCTGGGGGGGGGGGAGAAGGGGCCGGTTAATTCGGAAAAATAGAAAAAATGAAGTATTTTTAACTTATGAGCGGGTGATTGGATCTTAATGAAATTTGATGTTTGGAATGATATTGTGTCTCAGAGCTCTTATTTTAAATCCCGACTGGGTCTGATGACATTGGGGGGAGTTGGAGGGGGGAAACCTAAAATCTTGGAAAACACTTAGAGTAGAGGGATCGGGATGAAACTTGATGGGAAAAATAAGCGCAAGTCCCAGATACATGATTGACATAATCGGAACTTATTTGCTCTCTTTGGGGTAGTTGGGAGGGGGGGAGTAAGTCTTAAAAATTAGAAAAATGAGGTATTTTCAACTTACGAACGGGTGATCGGATCTCAATGAAATTTGATGTTTAGAAGGATATCGTGTCTTAGAGCTCTTATTTTAAATCCCGACCGGATCTGGTGATGGGGGCGGGGAGTTGGGAGGGGGAAACCTAAAACTTGGAAAACACTTAGAGTGGAGGGATCGGGATGAAACATGGTGGGAAAAATAAACACAAGTCCTAGATAGATGATTGACATAAACGGAACGGATCCGCTCTCTTTTGGGTAGTTGGGGGGGGGGGGGTTAATTCTGAAAAATTAGAAAAAATGAGGTATTTTTAACTTACGAATGGGTGATTGGATCTCCATGAAATTTGATTTTTAGAAGGATATCGTGGCTCAAAGCTCTTATTTTAAATCCTGACCGGATCTGGTGACATTGGGGGAAGTTTGGGGTGGGGAGACCTAAAATGATGGGAAACCCTTAGATTGGAAGGATTGGGATGAAACTTGGTTGGAAAAATAAGCAAAAGTCTTGCATACGTAATTTACATAATTGGAACGGATCCGCTCAATTGCGGGGGGGGGGGGGGGTAATTCTGAAAAATAAGAAAAATAACGTATTTTTAACTTACGAAGGAGTGATCGGATCTTCATGAAACTTCATATTTAGAAGGACCTCGTAACTCTGATATCTTATTTTAAATCTCAACCGGATCAAACGTAATTGGGGGGGGGACAGTTGGGGGGACCGGAAATCTTAGAAAATACTTAAAGCGGTGAGATCAGGATGAAACTGGATGGGAAGAATAGAAACCTGTCTAAGATACGTGACTGACATAACTGGACCGGATCTGCTCTCTTTGGTGGAATTGGGAGGGGGGAGGTAATTTTGAAAATTGAGGTATTTGTAACTTACGAAAGGGTGACCAGATCTTAATGAAATTTGATATTTAGAAGGATCTTGTGCTATAAAGTTTAACTTTAGGTTCTGACCTTCTCACAAGTGCCAAATGAGCTCTTGGCTCTTCCGACCTCGTCCAAATGAGCTCTTGGCTCTTCCGACCTCGTACCATATGAGCTCTCGGCTCTTCCGACCTCGTCACAAGTGCCATATGAGCTCTTAGCTCTTGTTTATATTAAAGTATGAGTTTTGCTTGGCTGTATCCTGTCCAACTTTGATTCGTCTCCAGACTAAAATAAAAAAGGAACTAATTATTTTAAAAACACTATAAATTACAAATGCGTGGGACCTGGGACCTATTTTTTAATTCGGGGATGCAAAACCAATTTAAAGGGCTCCAAACCTTACATATTTCATGTCAAAAAAATAAATTCCCATATGGCTGGACAAAAAGAAACAATAGCACAAAATATTTCACATTTTAGAACATTGGGATGCAAAAGAAAAAAAAAAATTTGTGACACAAAATGACAAAATTCCCAACAGAGCATTAATTTTGGTGAAAATATATCTTTCCAACCAAAGTAGTGCTTTTTCTTGGTGTTTTCTTTTGAGAATCCGGGGTTTGCCCAAGTTGTCGTATGTAAAAGATTTTCTTAGAAACATTTTTACATGTAAGAGATTTACATGTTTACATGACCTTTCTGCTCTTGCACTTTCATTTTTGTGAGAGGGTCTTAAATATTTTTTTGCTTTTACTATATCTAATGTTAACTGGCCGCTTTTCAATAGGTTTACAAAGCGTCTTTTGGTCAATTGCACAACTGGTAAAAAAAAAAATCCTACAGTTTTCTCGATTTCAAGATGAACATATTTTGACTAAAACTCACGTATTTATGGATGCTCGGAGGATGCGTTGATAAATCTAAAACTCCGCAACAATGATCATTTTCTTGCACTTTTCAAATCGAAAACATATGGAATGGATCACTGGTAGAAATAACAAAGGCATGAAACACTGAGAGAGTATCAGGGATATAGTGCACCAAGATTTTCATTCCAAAGATAATAAGTAGGGCTTGATTATAGCCTCTTAATAAATCGGTAAGCCTGGTAGTGTTATATTTCCCATTCAAACACTAATAGCCTACCATGAAAGGCTCAGTTTCCCTAATATGCCCAGAAATGAAAATAGACTCAGTTAAGTTTGGTGAATAATCGTTTCGGTAATGAATCCATGTCATAAGATATACTGGGGGGAAGGTGCTACCAAGCTGCTACCTCTACTTTTTCCTTATTACTAGAGCTTAGAAGATTAAAAATGCTAGGCTGTATGACAGGTAAAAGCCTATACCAAGGCTACCTAAGTTTTCACAAAAAATTATCTTAATTTTGGTTTGAATCTCTTTATTGGCTTTAGTTATTGAAAATGCAATTTGTAATGCCTTTTTCAGCAGGCTAGGATATTAAACCATAGCCTATCAGATGGATTAAATTGCATTTATGGTAAATTCTAGTTAATTGACTTCTTGCTATCTTGGAAAGGGTTTAGGTTAGGAAATTGAAACTTTCAGGGATGGGTCTACAGGCTAAAGTATGTCCCGGTAAGGTATTTTAAAGTACCCAGCTCCACTCCTTTTCCCTCTATAGGGCCCTGAAATTTGCCTACATGATAGGTCAATACCTATTGAAATTCTGACAAAACAACATTTTACCTTAATTTTCACCTCTGCCTTTAGTTCTGAAAATGCAATTCCTGTTATTTGAGTAGACTTTTGAGCCATATCAATGTTTTTTTTCAAAATTTAGGAAATGTATTTACATATCTTTAAAACCTTGTAAAATGGAATTGAGCAAAGTTATGAAGCTGAAAACAATTTTGTTGTACTTCAATTAAGCAGAAGATCTATTTTGCAAGGTTTCACTTTTATAACACACATATTTTAAAGGTTGTCAAAGGTCAGGGCCCTCTAGAAGGAGAAGGAGTAGAGGTAGTTCCTTCAAAATACCTTCCCGGGACATACTTAAGTCTGCAGATTCATCCCTGAAAGTTTCATTTTCCTAACCTAAACTCTTTCTGTGATAGCAAGAAGTCAATTAATTAGAATTTTACTGCATTTGCTAGCAATTAAACAAAATCTCATATTTGCCAGTTTATTGATGGTATGGTAGTAAGATGTGTCTTCTTTGGCATCCCTAGATGCTTGTCATGGTTAGTTCAGCACTTCTCTATTCACTGATAACTTGAATAGGCTACATCTATGCTGGTAGATATCATTGTTTTTTCACCAAGGGATTTCTATGTTGTGACAATTCTACAAGTCAAGAACTTGCTTCTGAGCTTGGTGTTTGCTTGTTTCTGGAAAAGCATTTGAGAGTGACCACAAATTTCTTTGAGTTTTCAAGTTGAAAGAGACTAGGAATAGTATCTTCAGCATACAGTGGCTTGTTTACTGTTATCAAACCACCTTTTTTGTGGTGATTAGTTAGGGTTGGTAGATTGAGATTCCAAAGAGAAGATAGATTACCTTAATTTTGCACTTCAGAGCAGTAAGGTCCTGTGGATCTGTGTTGCTCCATGAATGATGATGGCTGACACCTGTTACTGATCTAAATCATGTCAGCAGTATTTCCAGTTTGTGCATTGACCACTCATTATCCAGTGACTTCTTGAAAGTTATAGGTAAAGTTGCTGACACTGTAGACTTGGAGAGAGAATTTTAGTTGTTGACAACTCTTTTGGAGAAAAAGTTTTGATGCATTCATATGGCATTTAGAAAGTTTCTTTGAATGGCTTCCTTTATGGGACTGGTGGGGCTTGTTCAGGTTGAGGAGACTAGATGTGTTGTTGGAGAGTTTGTGGGTAAGCAGCATGTCACCTCATCTGTGGTGGTACACCAGTATAGTTAGTTTGAGTTTTTTTTAGTCTTTCATTGTAGAGTGTAGAGTTCCTATGTCTCAAGTTGATTTAGCTCTTTATTAAGACCCAAGCACCTGTAAATATAACAACATAAGCACATAACAAAAGCAACACTAAGCTGATAAGCAAGCAATCTCAGCAGGATGCTACAACAATATAAGCACATAATAAAGCAACACTAAACTAATAAGCAAGCATGCCCAGCAGGATGCTACATCTTCCTTCTTCTGAGCATGATATTGTCTCTATAAGTTTAACCTGGTGGGTTTGATTATTGTTCTACCCGATCTTGTTTGCGTCACTCCGCCTCTGTCCGGGACTGGTTTTGTTTGTTGCTGGGTTACAGTGCTAGTAGGGACATTGACAATATTTCCATTGTGTTCAGGGGGGGGGGCTGCCAGGCTGGGTGAGGCTGGACGCTCAACCGGGCTGACTTTGGGTACCAACTCGGACGGTTGGGTAAATTCTACATTTTGGTAGTCTTGTTTTGAGTGGATTGCTTCGTCTGAATTCCTATGGGAGAGTCTGACCCTGTTGTGTTGGAGTGTTGATCCATTGTCAGTAGCAATTGTGTAGGATTGCGGCTGCAGGCACACTTCAACAATGGTTCCTCTCTTCCAAGGACTGCTGGGTGTCATTTGGACACTCACTCTTGACCCTACCTGAATTTTGGGTAGGGATTTAGCAGTCCTGTTATAGTACTCCTTCTGTTGCACTCTTGATTTCTCTCTGTGTTTCTGAAAGCTTGCTTTGGACACAATGTTCTTCTCTAGATGCTTCTGCGTGACAGGGAGGACTGATTGCAGCTGTCGGCTCATGAGCAGCTGGGCTGGTGCTGCCATACCGTCTACGGGAGTGTTCCGGTATTCTAGGATACTGATGTATGGGTCCTGTCCACTGATCTATGACTTGTTCAAGATTCTCTTACAGGTGTGCACACATTTCTTGACGATCCCGTTTGCTGTGGGGTGATAAGGGCTAGACGTTTGATGTTCAATGCCCCAGTTTTCTGTGAATAGCCTGAATTTGCTGGAACTGAACTGTGGCCTGTTATCAGAAGTGAGAATTGCTGGTATTCCATGGCGAGCAAAGTGTCCTTTGAGTTTTGTGACCACATGAGAAGTGGTGGTGGAGGTTAGGTTGTCCACCTCAAAATAGCGGCTGTAATAGTCGACTGTTATTGCATACTGCTTCCCATTCCATTCAAACAAATCACATCCCACATGCTGCCATGGTAGTGACGGGATCGGCGTGGGAATCATTGGCTCTTTTTGATTGTTCGACATTGTGTGAGTGCAGGCATCACATCTTTGGATAAACTGTTCAATGTCTTTTCTGATACCTGGCCAGTAAATGATCATTCGGGCTCTTTGCTTGGTTTTTTCAGTGCCCAAATGAGCGGAATGTAGTCCCTTTAAGACGTTGTCTCGTAGACTGGTAGGAATGACAATTCTTGAACCTTTGAAGATCAGGTCATCATGTGTTGAGAGATCTTGGCGAATACTCCAGTATTGGACTATGCTGTTTGGGCATTGTCTCTTGTTGTCAGGCCATCCCTCCAAGATGACCCTCTTCAGTGCTTGGAGTTCGTGATTTGTCAAGGTCTCCTGTTTGATGCGTAAGCAAAGATTTTGCCATTCGCGGATATTTGTGCCCCTAGTCCATGTTTTGAGGCGTCAACTTCGAGCTCAAGGGTTGGGCTGGAGCTGTCAAAGAAAGCCAGGTTGGTTACTATGGACTCTTTGAGCTGGTTGAGACATGTAGTGTGGAGCTCTTTCCATTCGAACTCGTTAGCTTTAATCAGATCCCTTAATGGTTGGTTCTGTGTTGCCAGGTTTGGGATGTACCTTGAGAGAAAGTTTAGCATTCCAAGGAGAGTCTGGAGTTCCTCCTTCGATTTTGGAGTAGGCATATCATTGATGGCTGTCTGGTTTGATGCCAGCATTGCTGATGATGTGGCCGAAGTAGCAGACTGATTGGACTGCAATCTGGCACTTTGATCTATTAAATTTTACCCCCTTCTGTCTGGCTCTTTCGAGCACTTCCGCAAGTCTTCTGTTGTGCTCTTCTCGTGTGGCTCCATAGATAAGTAGGTCATCGACAAGTATTTTAAGACCTTTCAGACCTTGAAATATCTCTTCCATCTTCCGCTGGAACTCATCCTGGGCAGATATCAGCCCAAAGGGACATCTCCTCCAACGGTATCTGCCATAAATTGTATTAAAGGTCGTGAGGTCTGAAGCTGATTTTGAGAGCACAAGCGACCAGTACCCTGAGGTGGCATCAAGCTTTGAGAAATATTTCGCACCACTCAAATCAGAAATGGCATCTTCAAAAGTCGGGATTGGGTAATGAGGGCGCTTGATGGCTTTGTTCAGGTCTACTGGATCAATACAAAGTCTCACACCACCATCCTTCTTTTCAACTAACACCATTGAGTTGACCCATTCCGTAGGCTCTTCCACCTTTTCTATTATCCTCAAGCTTTACAATCTGTTCAGCTCTTGTTTCAATTTCTCACGCATTGCAATAGGCACTTTTCTGGCAGGATATGCTGTCGGCACAGCTCCTTCCTTGAGGTGAATCTCGCACTTGCCTTGTATTTTCCCAATGCCAGAGAACAGCTCTTTGTACTGTTCAAGGAGTGGCTCCAAATCTGGCGTTGATTTGCTGTCATCTAAGGCATCTATATTCAGGACAAGTTTCACCAGGTTCATGTTTTTGCTAGACTTGAATCCAAGGATAGGAACAGAATTTCCTCCAGCTATGAAAAACCTATGTTTCTGTTCAGGAGCTCCATTATAGCTGCATGACAGGAGGCAGGTTCCAGCTGTTGGGATTGTTGAGCCACAGTAACTGGTGAGTTTTTGCTTTGTTGGTTGTATGAGTGGTTTTGGAGCAAGGAGATCAAAGTAGTGTTTTGGTATGATGTTTGCCTGAGCACCGGTATCAATTTTGAAGCTTACAGTAGTCTGATTGTTGATCTTCAGTGGAACAAACGCCTCATCCTTACTCCCATCTTGCTGTACAGCATATAGCAGTATTTCATCTTCTTCAGCAGTTTCTGCTATTCGGCTCTGTTCGTCATTTTCGATAGCATTCACGACTTTGCTGCGGCATACTTTTGCAAAGTGGTTTAATTTTCTGCACTTTGAGCATGTTTTCCCTTTGGCAGGACAGCTGTGTCCAGGGCCATAGATTCCTCCACAGAAGTAGCACTCTGTGCCTTTTGTTCTTGATCTTGCGTCTGCTAGTTTTGGTTGTCTCCGGTATACTACATCCACTTCCTGTTTGATTGGGGGATGGTGGGAATTGTTGTCAAATGATTTCAGCTGTGCTTGGGTTGTCTCATAGATCCTACAAACTTCTACTGCTCTTTCAAGTGTTAGGCTGTTGCCGTCAGCTAGAAGTTTCTCTCGTATTCTTGGATTTCTGATTCCACAGACGATTTTGTCTCTGGTCATCTCTTTTGGATCATGGTATTCACATGGCTTGACTAGCAACTTCAGCTCTGTGATGTATTTCTCAAGTGTCTCTCCATCACGCTGGTCACGTTTCTGGAAGATATATCTGGCAAATACTTTGTTCTTCTTTGGAGCAGCATACTCACGAAATTTCAGAAGGTAAGGCTCGATTTTATTTGAATCGTCTGCTTCAATGTCAAAAGTTTTAAAGATGTCTCTTCCTTTTTCGCCAATCCATATAAGTAGATAGGCACACTGAATCTTCTCCAATTTACCAGAGAGAGGGCCTAGAAACATAAGTCTTGCATGTTCTTCAAACTTTGACCATTCTTCATCAAGATTTTCAGATTCCCAGTTGATTGCTGGAGGGGCAACTCCATCCATCTTTGCTGTTCAAGATCCCACTTCTGACACCATGTAGAGTTCCTATGTCTCAAGTTGATTTAGCTCTTTATTAAGACCCAAGCACCTGTAAATATAACAACATAAGCACATAACAAAAGCAACACTAAGCTGATAAGCAAGCAATCTCAGCAGGATGCTACAACAATATAAGCACATAATAAAGCAACACTAAACTAATAAGCAAGCATGCCTAGCAGGATGCTACATAGAGGAGGTCTTTAAGCCC
Source organism: Artemia franciscana (assembly GCF_032884065.1). Taxonomy (NCBI): domain Eukaryota; kingdom Metazoa; phylum Arthropoda; class Branchiopoda; order Anostraca; family Artemiidae; genus Artemia; species Artemia franciscana. The sequence continues at coordinate 32,877,984 of NC_088865.1, forward strand.
ATATTTAACCTTAGTGGTATGTCTCTGCATGTCCTCAAGAAGTTTTGTGTTGCCTTTGCATTGGGGAGTTGCTATAGAGTTTCCAAAGTCAAGGTTGGATCTTATGATGGCTTTATAAAGTCTAAGAAAGACTGGGGGATCTGCTTGTAATAGATCTCTTGAGTAGGCCAAGTCCTGTATTAGATTTGGAAACCAAATTCCTTGTGTGGGAGTGAAACTTGAGCTGATAATCAACAATTACACCCAAGTCCCTTTCTTTGTTGTGGGTTTGAAGATCAATTTGTGTTTGCTTGCCATGATCCCACATTGAGTACATTGTGTTTTCATGCTTTGGTCCGAAGTGCATGATGTAGCATTTGCTGATGTTGAATGAAAGTACTTCTGCCTACTCTTGGATTGACAGAGTGTATTAATTTGAAACTTTCAGGAAATTATGGGGGGTATGGTCAATTGACCAAAAAGACAATGTTTGGATGCTACTACTGCTACTTTAGTGAGTACTATCAAGGCTGAGTATATTGAAGTGAAATGCTGAGCAGAAAGTTGGACTAAATAGAGACATACTGTGAACATACATATTGTCAAAAGAGCAATGTCTTTGGAGTAGCTACCCCCTATGAAGCTGAAATTCCAGGATGTTACAAGGGGGGATGTTCAACTGAACAAAAGGCCACATGTGCATACTACTACAACTATTAATACTGCTGCTACTGGTGTTACTACTTTTACTAATACAACACTACTACTATGACACTAGGACTATTAAGGGTAAGGGCATGAATGTTAAGGGGAAATTTTATCTAAATCAGAATACACTATGTACATATAGATTGTCAAGAGGGCTTATCTCAGGAATGGACTGCAATTTAAGGGATGCTTTAAGGGGGAGATCAATGGACCAAAATGTAATATGTCTATGCTACTACTAATACTTATAGAGCTCATGTTGTCATAATTTTCAGTTCTGATGGCATTTCTCTATTTTCCTCTTCTACAACTGTTTCGAGTGATATCCCCCAGGGCTTTGTTCTTGGAACAATACTCTTCAAATTCTATATAACGGATGAACCAGTATCATCCAACAGGGTCTATTAGGGGCAAACCGCTCCTTTTTGCCCTCAAACATGCTAGGCCAATGATATATTTAGTTAAACCCATTGGTGAAACCCAATTGTCTTGTATATATGTAAATAGTGATGACCCACTCATGAACTGTGACATGAATATTGAGTCAATGTTGCCTGGTGACATCTGCAGGTTCTTCAACCTTAGTTGCTAAAAGATGTGATTTAAGGTAATAAACAAAAAAATATTCTATCAAACCTCCTCACTCTTTGTGTAAAGAGGATTTTAATTTAGTGTGTAAAGCTGGTGCAGCTTCAGGTTTACAATGTCCTTCACTAGGTTGCAGCTACTGCTGCACCCATGATTGATTCAGGCTAATCTTGACAGTCTTGGTAGTTTGGCTGATACATGGCTCAATGCCTTCAATGTTGGTAAGGTCATGTATTTTATTTTGGCAAACATGATGAGCACCAACAGTGTTCCCTCCAAGGTGATCATCTGTGTTTTGTCTGAAGAAGGAAATCTTGGAGTCATTATTGATGACAGATTGAATTTTACCACCTATACCCTGACTGTACCTTCATCTGCCTTTTAATCTCTTGGTATTGTCGAAAGGAGAATCTCAAGCTGGTGACCTAGAATGTTCATGAAACTGTGTGTACCATGATCATGCTTAAAAGGTTGCTCAGGAAACATATCTGTTATGTATATTAGCTATGCCAAGAAAAATTTAAACTGACATATTTGACTATTCATTTTGAAATCGAAATTCCATGGGTTCGAGTAGGATTATATACCATTCTAGGATTTCTTTTTTTCATATCTAAGACATAATTAAGTTCTTTTAAAACAATACTTATAAATCAGGAATTAGCAACAGTAGTTTCTCTTTGGTTCTTAACTAGACATTGTTTAGGTTATAAAAGTTTTTACTTGATTGCATTGTGATATTTCTGTTTATTGGAGTTCCTTCTGTTTACCCAGTAATCCCTCTCCCCTTTCCTGGAAATAACCCCTAGGCTGTATACACAATCTTCCAGATTTTGTTGGTTTACATTATTTCTTGTAGACCTTCTTATTTCCCATTAACAGTTTGTTTATTGTGCCAAATAATGCCAATAAAAAAAAAAAATACATGAAATTAAGCAAACTTTTGTCTGCAGTTTAGAGTTATATCAAGGGAGAAGGGGGTGCTAGGGTGCTGAGATGCAGTTAAATTGGAAGCAATTCTGATAGGCTAAAAGTGATTTCACATTGTCATTAGTAAATGTTGTAACTTGATTTCAGGTGAAACAAAAAACAAGCTTCAAACAAAAGTTAACAGGATCTAGGGAAGGGTTTAAGAGAGCCTTTAAATATGCAAATATAGCCAGACCATCAAAGGGGAAAGAGTTAAAATGCAAAAAGCAATTTCAAGCTTTTTCGGATAATCATGTTCAGTATTTTTTTTTGACACAAAGGTATTACCCTTGGGGAATTTAGTACTCAGATATTTTTTGTCGTATGTTTTTATGGCACTTGGTATCTACCAAGTGACATATAGTGATTGCAAATTCTGTTGGTCTGTCTGTCCTGGTTTTGCTACTTTAGGCCCTTCCAGGTAAGCTAGGACAATGAAATTTGGCAGGCGTATCAGGAACCAGACAAGATTAAATTAGAAATTGTTGTTTTCCTGATTCGACCATTGGGGGGGGGGATGGTTAAATTGAAAAAACTAGAAAAAATGAGGTATTTTTAACTTACAAACGGGTGACCAGATCTTAATGAAATTTGATGTTTGGAAGGATAACGTGTCTCAGAGCTCTTATTGTAAATCTCGACTGGATCTGGTGACATTGGGGGGGGGGGGAAGGGAACCTAAAATCTTGGAAAACGCTTAGAGTGGAGGGATCAGGATGAAACTTGGTGGTAAAAATAAGCACAAGTCCTAAATTCGTGATTGACATAACCGGAACGGATCCGCTCTCTTTGGGGTAGTTGGAGGGGGGGGGGGTTGATTCTGAAAAATTAGAAAAATAAGGTATTTTTAACTTACAAAGGAGTTATCAGATCTTCATGAAACTTCATATTAGAAGGAACTCGTAATTCAGATCTCTTATTTTAAATCCCAGCTGGATCCAGCGTCATTGGGGGGGGGGCAGTGGCGGGGACCAGAAATCTTAGAAAATACTTAAAGTGGGGAGATCAGGATGCAACTGGGTGGTAAGAATAAAAACAAGTCCAAGGCACATGACTGACATAACCGAACTGGATCTGCTCTCTTTGGTGGAGTTGGGAGGAGGGGGAATAATTTGGAAAAATTAGAAAAATGAGGTTGTAACTTACGAATGGGGGATCAGATCTTAATGAAATTTGATGTTTAGAAGGATCTTATGCTTCAGAGCTCTTATTTTAAATTCCGACCAGATCTTGTGACATCGGGGGGGGGGGAGTTAGAGGGGGAAACCGGAATTCTTAGAAAGCGTCGATATATCGACGCGATATATCGACTCGATATATAGAAGGATCTTATGTCTCAGATGCTCCATTTTCGACTCAAATTGGATCTGGGGATATAGAGGGTGGGAGGGGGGAAACAGAAATCTTGGAAAACGTTTAGAGTGGAGAGATCGTGATGAAACCTGATGGGAAGAATAAGCACAAGTTCTAGAGTGATTGACATAATTGGAACGGATCCGTTCTCTTTGGAGGAGCTGGGGGGTGTTAATTTGGAAAAATTAGAAAGATTGAGGTATTTTTAACTTAAGAACGGGTGACCGGATCTTAATGAAATTTGATATTTAGAAGGAACCAATGTCTCAGAGCTCTTATTTCAAATCCCGACTAGATCTGTTGACATTGGGGAGAGTTTGAGGGAAAAATCAGAAATCTTGGAAAACGCTTAGAGTAGAGGAATCGGGATGAAGCTTGGTTGGTAGAATAAGCAAATGTTGTAGATACGTGATTGACGTAACCGTACTGAATTTGCTCTCTTTGGGGGAGTTAGGGGTGGGGTTCAGTGCTTTGGCGTGTTTGGTGCTTCCGAACGTGCTAGGAAGATGAAAATTGGTAGGCATGTCAGGGAGCTGCACGAATTCACTTGATAAAGTCTTTTTCCCTGACACGACTGAAGAGAGAGGAAAAATTAGAAAAAATGAGGTATTTATAATTTACGAGTGGATGATCAGATTTTAATGAATTTTGATATTATGAAGGACATCGTGACTCAGAGCTCTTATTTTAAATTCCGAGCAGCATTAAGCCTCTGATTTTCCTTTTAAATCAATCTATTGATTCTTAGACTTTTGTTAGAGCTCAAACCATATGAGCTCTTGGCACTTCTGGCCTTGTCACAGGTGCCATATTAGCTTTTAGCTCTTGTTACATTCAGTCAATAATGGTCATTAAATTAATGGTGAAGCTGTCCTATTGTTAAATTAGAAGGTGATTTAACTTGTTAAATGTGTTGGAGGTAAATCTTGACAGGGGCAAATAGGCTGTCTTTAAAAGAATGAAATAAAAGAAATTCCTATTTTTAGCCCCATTTAAGAATGACTTTTCCTTTCATTTAACATAGTGTATGAAATCATAACCTTGATAAAAAGGAGAGGGTGGATATGATATTAATAGATGTCTCCTGATGATACTCATAAGCTTTAAGATATATATATATATATATATATATATATATATATATATATATATATATATATATATATATATATATATATATATATATATATAATTGTCCATGGGAAAAACAATCTGTATTCAGATCTATACCTCGTTATTCTAATGATTGCCCTTGAGCTTTTTTGATGGTGATTGCTAATCGAACATTCCCTCTGTCCCCGTCGTCATTTATATATCCCCCTGTGCCCCCGGCGTCCCCGTTGTTGTTGTTTCCCTGAGTCCCGGTAGTCATTTGTGTCCCGGTGTCCCAGTTTGTAATTTCTCTTTGAGTGTCGCGGTCGTCATTTATATTCCCTGTGTCCCGGTGTCCCGGTCGTCATTTGTGTTCTGGTTTCCCGGTCTGTAATTTCTCTTTGAGTGTCCTGGTCGTCATTTATATTCCCTGTGTCCCGGTTTGTGTCCCGTTGATTTGTTGATGGTGATTGCTAATCGAACATTCCTTGTGTCCCGGTCGCTTTCTCTTTGAGTGTCCCGGTCGTCATTTATATTCCCTACTAGCTGTTGGGATGGCGCTTCGCGCCACCCCAACACCTAGTTAGTGGGGGCGCTTCGCGCCACCCCCCCCCCCCCGCGCGTAAGTCGTTACGTGCCATATTAGTTACGCGCCATTGTAGTTATATATAATTGTCCATGGGAAAAACAATCTGTATTCAGATCTATACCTCATTATTCTAATGATTGCCCTTGAGCTTTGTTGATGGTGATTGCTAATCGAACATTCCCTGTGTCCCCGTCGTCATTTATATATCCCCCTGTGCCCCCCGGCGTCCCCGTTGTTGTTGTTTCCCTGTGTCCCGGTCGTCATTTGTGTCCCGGTGATTTGTTGATTGCGATTGCTAATCGAACATTCCTTGTGTCCAGGTCGCTTTCTCTTTGATTGTCCCGGTCGTCATTTATAGTCCCTACTAGCTGTTGGGGTGGCGCGAAGCGCCACCCTAACACCTAGTTGGTGGGGGCGCTTCGCTTTCCCCCCCCCAAGCCCCCCCCGCGCGCGTAAGTCGTTACGTGCCATATTAGTTACGCGCCATTGTAGTTGTGTCGCTATGTCCCACCTGTGAATATAGATAGATATATGTATATATATGTTTTTTTTTATATATATAGATTAGTTACGCGCCATTGTAGTTGTGTCCCTATGTCCCACCTGTGATATATATATATATATATATATATATATATATATATATATATATATATATATATATATATGTTTTTAACTACGTAAAACTTGCGAATATACAACATTCTTTGCTGTCCAATTGACTGTGCATATAAATAGATTGTCAGGTTTACCGACTCTTGAACATGCAACATATAATGGTCCATGGGAAAACAATCCGTATTCAGATCTATACCTCATGATTCTAATGATTGCCCTTGAGCTTTGTTGATGGTGATTGCTAATCGACCATTCCCTGTGTCGCCGTCGTCATTTATATATCCCCCTGTGCCCCCGGCGTCCCCTTTGTAGTCGTGTCCCTGTGTCCCGGTCGTCATTTATATTCCCTGTGTCCCGGTCGTCATTTGTGTCCCGGTGTCCCAGTCTGTGATTTCTCTTTGAGTGTCCCGGGCATCATTTATATTCCTTGTGTCCCGGTGTCCCGGTTGTCATTTGTGTCCCGGTGTCCCGGTCTGTATATACATTCGTTTTTGAATTTGTCTTTTTTTTAGTTTTTAGTTTTTTACCTTTTTTTTAGTTTTTTTAGTTATACCTCATGATTCTAATGATTGCCCTTGAGCTTTGTTGATGGTGATTGCTAATCGAACATTCCCTGTGTCCCCGTCGTCATTTATATATCCCCCTGTGCCCCCCGGCGTCCCCTTTGTAGTTGTGTCCCTGTGTCCCGGTCGTCATTTATATTCCCTGTGTCCCGGTCGTCATTTGTGTCCCGGTGTCCCAGTCTGTGATTTCTCTTTGAGTATCCCGGGCGTCATTTATATTCCTTGTGTCCCAGTGTCCCGGTCGTCATTTTTGTCCCGGTGTCCGGTCTGTATATACATTCGTTTTTGAATTGGTCTTTTTTTTAGTTTTTTACCTTTTTTTTAGTTTTTTTAGTTATACCTCATGATTCTAATGATTGCCCTTGAGCTTTGTTGATGGTGAGTGCTAATCGAACATTCCCTGTGCCCCTGTGCCGTCGTCATATATATATCCCCCTGTGCCCCCCGGCGTCCCCGTTGTAGTTGTGTCCCCGCGTCCCGGTCCTCATTTATATTCCCTGTGTCCCGGTCGTCATTTGTATCCCGGTGTCCCGGTCTGTATATACATTCGTTCTTTTAGTTTTATTTTTCTCCTTTATTTCTTTTTTTTCCTTTTTTATTTTTTTTCTTTTTTAGTTTTTTTAGTTTTTTAGCTTTTTTAGTTTTTTTGTTAGTTTTTAGTTTTTTTGTTAGTTTTTAGTTTTTTTTTCTTTTTAGTTTTTTTGTAGTTTTTACCTTTTTTTTATTTTTTTTTTTAGTTTTTTTTTACTTATGTCCTGGTCGTCATTTATACTCCCTGTGTCCCGGTCGTCATTTGTGTCCCAGTGCTTTATTGATGGTGATTGCTAATCGAACATTACTTGTGTCCCGGTTGCTTTCTCTTTGAGTGTCGTCATTTATATTCCCTATGTTCCGGTGTCCCGGTCGTCATTTGTGTCCCGATGTCCCGGTCTGTCATTTCGTCAGTCGAAAACATGACGTCACTCGACAGACACAAACACACACAGACAACTTATTTATATATATATACTAGCTGTTGGGGTGGCGCTTCGCGCCACCCCAACACCTAGTTGGTGGGGGCGCTTCGCGCCCCCCCCCCCCAAGCCCCCCGCGCGCGTAAGTCGTTACGCGCCATATTAGTTACGCGCCATTGTAGTTGTGTCCCTATGTCCCACCTGTGAATATAGATAGATATATATATATATATATATATATATATATATATATATATATATATATATATATATATATATATATATATATATATATATATATATATATGTTTTTAACTACGTAAAACTTGCGAATATACAACATTCTTTGCTGTCCCATTGTCTGTGCATATAAATAGATTTTCAGGTTTACCGACTCTTGAACATGCAACATATAATGGTCCATGGGAAAACAATCCGTATTCAGATCTATACCTCATGATTCTAATGATTGCCCTTGAGCTTTGTTGATGGTGATTGCTAATCGACCATTCCCTGAGTCGCCATCGTCATTTATATATCCCCCTGTGCACCCCGGCGTCCCCCTTGTAGTTATGTCCCTGTGTCCCGGTCGTCATTTATATTCCCTGTGTCCCGGTCGTCATTTGTGTCCCAGTGTTCCAGTCTGTGATTTCTCTTTGAGTGTCCCGGGCGTCATTTATATTCCTTGTGTCCCAGTGTCCCGGTCGTCATTTATATCCCCCTGTGCCCCCCGGCGTCCCCATTGTAGTTGTGTCCCTGTGTCCCGGTCGTCATTAATATTCCCTGTGTCCCGGTCGTCATTTGTATCCCGGTGTCCCGGTCTGTATATAGCCTACATTCGTTTTTTAGTTTTGTTTTTCTCCTTTATTTTTTTCCTTTTTTCTTTTTTTTCTTTTTTAGTTTATTTAGATTTTTAGATTTTTTAGTTTTTTTATTAGTTTTTAGTTTTTTTGTAGTTTTTACCATTTTTTTAGTTTTTTTAGTTTTTTTTTTTACTTATGTCCTGGTCGTCATTTATACTCCCTGTGTCCCGGTCGTCATTTGTGTCTCGGTGCTTTGTTGATTGCTAATTTATATTATATTTATATTTATATTTTTTATATTTATTAATATTTTTTTAGTTTTCTTTTTCTCTTATTTTTCAGTTTTTTTCCTTTTTTTTAGTTTTTTCTTTTTTAGTTTTTAGTTTTTTTTTTGTTTTTTACCTTTATTTAGTTTTTTTAGTTTTTTAGCTTTTTTAGTTTTTTTTATTAGTTTTTAGTTGTTTTTTTTAGTTTTTGCCTTTTTTTAGTTTTTTCAGTTTTTTTTTAGTTTTTAGTTTTTTACCTTTTTTTAGTTTTTTTTTGTAGTTTTTACCTTTTTTAGTTTTTTTTCTTCTTTTGTATTAGTGTGAAATAATTCAGACGTCATATGCGGACAAACACGACGTCACTCGACAGACAGACAAACAGACATAACCCACAAACAACTTATTTTTATATATATTTATTCATATTTTTTTAGTTTTCTTTTTCTCTTTTATTTTTCAGTTTTTTCCTTTTTTTTAGTTTTTTTCTTTTTTAGTTTTTTTTAGTTTTTTACCTTTTTTTAGTTTTTTTTAGTTTTTTTAGTTTTTTAGCTTTTTTAGTTTTTTTATTAGTTTTTATTTTTTTTTGTAGTTTTTGCCTTTTTTTATTTTTTTCAGTTTTTTTTTAGTTATTAGATTTTTACCTTTTTTTATTTTTTTTTAGTTTTTTAGCTTTTTTAGTTTTTTTTCTTTTTAGTTTTTTTTGTAGTTTTTACCTTTTTTAGTTTTTTTCTTCTTTTGTATTAGTGTGAAATAATTTAGTGTGACGTCACCTGATCCACAGATCCACACACAGACAACTTATTTTTATATATATAGATATAGATATAGATGTCTCGGTGTCCCGGTTGTCATTTGTCTCCCGATGTCCCGGTCTGTAATTTCGTCAGTCGACAAATATGACGTCAGTCGACATACAAATATGACGTCACTCGACACACAGACACACAGACAGCTTATTTTTATATATATAGATGTCCCGGTGTCCCGGTCGTCATTTGTGTCCCGATGTCCCGGTCTGTAATTTCGTCAGTCGACAAACATGACGTCAGTCGACACACAAACATGACGTCACTCGACAGACGCACAGACAACTTATTTGTATATATATAGATACTAGCTGTTGGGGTGGCCACCCCAACACCTAGTTGGTAGGGGCGCTTCCCCCCCCCCAAGCCCCCCCGCGCGCTGTCCCGATCGGCATTTGTGTCCCGATGTCCCGGTCTGTAATTTCGTCAGTCGACAAACACACAGACTATTTATTTTTATATATATAGATACCCCAACACCTAGTTCGTGTTGGCGCTTCGCGCCCCCCCAAGCCCCCCCGCGCGCATAAGTCGTTACGCGCCATTGTAGTTGTGTCCCTGTGTCCCACCTGTGAATATAGATAGATATATATATATATATATTTTTTTAACTACGTAAAACTTGCGAATATACAACATTCTTGGCTGTCCCATTGTCTGTGCATATAAATAGATTGTCAGGTTTACCGACTCTTGAACATGCAACATATTTGAGCTTTGTTGATGGTGATTGCTAATCGAACTTTCCTTGTGTCCCCGTCGTCATTTATATATATATATATATATATATATATATATATATATATATATATATATATATATATATATATATTATATATATATATATATATATATATATATATATATACTAGCTGTTGGGGTAGCGCTTCGCGCCACCCCAACACCTAGTTGGTGGGGCGCTTCGCGACCCCCCAAGCCCCCCCCCCCCCGCGCGCGTAAGTCGTTACGCGCCATATTAGTTACGCGCCATTGTAGTTGTGTCCCTGTGTCCCACCTGTGAATATAGATAGATTTATATATGTGTTTCAAACTACGTAAAAATTGCGAATATACAACATTCTTGGCTTTCCCACTACTGGGAGCTTTCCGTTTCCAATTGCCAGCAATTGATCTGAAAATGTTTGACCAGAGTCATCGTTTTGCAGTCGGACACGCATATTTGTAGTTAATTTTAATATTTTTACGTGTGCCCATAAATTAGAATTTTTCAGGCAAGCATTCATTTCGTCTGCAGGAGTTAAACTACGTAAAAATTGCGAATATACAACATTCTTGGCTTTCCCATTGTCTGTGCATATACAAAGCCGTATGTACTAATAATGACGTCATATGCAAACGCTCTTTTTACAAACAAACAAACATGCATACACACAACTCGTTTTTATATAGATAGATAGATAGATAGATACAATACAAATTAACTGCGTAAAACTTGCGAATATACAACATTCTTCGCTGTCCAATTGTCGCTGCATATAAATAGATTGTCAGGTTTACCGACCCTCGAACATGCAACGTACAATTGTCCATGGGAAAAAACAATCAGTATTAAGATCTATACCACATTTTTCTAATGATTGACCTTGAGCTTTGTTAATGGTGATTGCAAATGCTAATCGAATTGGGAATTGCAATCTTTTAAATTGAAAAGGCAGATCCGTTGGAATCATGGGAATGCGAGGAATAAGAACAGCATCACCCTCAAAAGGCCCTGTCAAGATTGTGGCCTCTATTAGGTTTTCCATTGTTTTTTTTACGGCAGGTCGCGTGCCATTGCAAAGCTTTGGTGGGTTGATATTTCTTAAAAGTATTATTGGTACGCCTATTTTTAGTTGTAGCACGTGTTATGGAAACCCTGAAAGATCTATGGAATTTAAAAATTCAGATGGATAATTAACCGCTTCATTTGGTTCCAAAACTGTGTCGACTGACTTGTAAAGGACTGCCTGGTCTCGAATCTTGGTCAAAACAATATTGTTGATTTCGTGGACGTCTATATTTTTGGGTGCGAGAATCGCTCTTTCACTTAGCCATTTATTATTTTTATAATTTTTTAGAATATTCGGAAATACTTTTTCAATCAATTCATTTTTGGACATCACTAAATTACAGAAATCAGCAGGTAGTTGTATACATCCTGAAATTGAGTCTACTGGGAGCTTTCCGTTTCCAATTGCCAGCAATTGATCTGAAAATGTTTGACCAGAGTCATCGTTTTGCAATCGGACACGCATATTTGTAGTTAATTTTAATATTTTTACGTGTGCCCATAAATTAGAATTTTTCAGGCAAGCATTCATTTCGTCTGCATGAGTTGATCTAGGTATTATAGGAAATGTTTGCCTGAAATCTCCCGCAAGCAATATTAATGTGCTGCCAAAGGGTTTCGACTTCCCTCTCAAATCTTTCAAGCATTGATCCAGAGCCTCGAGCGATTTTTTGTGTGCCATTGTGCACTCATCCCAAATAATAAGTTTGCATTGCTGCAATACTTTACCCATCCCAGATGATTTGGAAATATTGCACGTGGGAGTTTCTGTAGAATGCAAATTCAGAGGCAATTTCAAAGCGGAATGAGCAGTTCTTCCACCAGGCAGCAATGTTACGGCTATTCCGGACGACGCAATTGCCAACGCTATATCATTTTTTGATCGAATTGATACCAGAATCAGTTTTATCACAAACGTTTTACCAGTACCTCCTGGCGCATCCAAAAAGAAAATTTCTCCAACGTTGTTATCGACACAATGCATTATCGTATCATAAATGTCTTTTTGTTCCGACGTTAACTTGGAAATGTTATTTTGTACATACGACAATAGATCACTCGTACTGTAACTTTGTTCACGATCCAATTCTACACATGTCGAAACAGCAGCGATACGGTTAGGTGAAGGCATTCCCAAATCCTGAAGAGGTTTGTTTGCCATACGTACGCACAAATCTTCTATAATAACTAAAGTGTAGTTATAAATTTCTGATGTAAAATCAAAAGTCATATCTGACGTCTCTAACTGTTTTCGATGGAGTATATCTTCGGACATTTTTGACTTATATTTTTCCCATAACTCTGTAGGAGCTGATGGAGAGCAAGTTGTTAAAATGATGCCAAACAATGCACGAATTTGACTTAGGGTTGACGTTTCGCACGCGTCATTGATGCAGTTATCCCAGTGTTGGTCATTCTCCAATAAGTTCAGAGCTTGGCATGCACTACGGTAAGTGTCATGTATAGTACCGTTTACAGTTCTCAAGTACTCAAAGGATGTCGGACCGGTACATTCACCAAAAGCAGGCGTAGAAAAAAGCATTCATGTTGATTGGGGTGAATGGTGTAGAGTCTTCTATCGTGGTATCTTGAAGATGGTAGGTTGGCCGTCGACTGACTTACCCTGTTTTCGACATTCAAATACTTTATTTTTAGCATTCCACGTGTAATACGAAGGCACTTCAGTATACAGCAGTTTTTTGCAAAAGAATCATTTTTGCAAAGCGAAAAAAAGCTGTTAATTTTGTATCCGGTGGATTCAGGGCTCTTTGTTGCACGTGGTTTCCGAGAAATAAACCGTTGACCATTCTGTAAATGTACCGCTAAGTGAACACAGCTGGACTACGTTCATGTATCGGAAATGAAAGAATTCGCCAAACAGCTTCATTACTGCTTATGTATCTTCCAGCCTGATATTGTACGATTTCGTCGAAATCTTTGATTTCGGGCTGCAAGCCAAAAACTGCCATGTCACTGCCTTTGTTGACGTATTTACATATGTATTTGATTGCCTTGCGGAGTTACAGTATTCAACGCCTATGTGTGCATTAAATGTTTTTGATAATAATGGGAATATGGAACAACCCACTGGTTATCTACTTCGATGGTGGTACCGTTACGCTTCTTTATTATTGCTGTTTTACCGCATCTTCAGTAGATCTTCTTCTATATTGAGGGTAACCATCATTGCCAGTAATTGTGTTGGATACTAAGAGTCGAGGATATTGCTTTGTGCACCTTCCTTTGGCCATGCATGGTGAATTTTCGTTCAGTGCACCGCAAGGTCCATGTATCATATTTTTTACAATAATATCATGTAACCCCTTATCGACATTTTTATCAGGTATTCAGCGGAAATCACATCATTAATTTCGTTCGAAGTAATTTTTTTATGTAGCCAGATTAGTATATGTGCGTGTGGCAAACCTCGTTTTTGCCATTCCACTGAGTACATCCAGCATCGCACTGACCCCAAACACTTCAAGTTTTACTATGTAGTTTATCAGTGATTTCAACTTTTGCGGAAGACACGGCCGTAATGTCATGCCTATGAACCGCCGATTGTCCTTGAAGTAAAAGCTGCAGTATCTCGTCCCAAGATTGATTACATGTAAATGTAATAAATAAATCTGGACGGACCATAGAGACGAACATACGCAATAGCATCTTGAGCATATTCATGCATATGACGGGGACTGCCAGCATATGACGAAGGTAAAATTGTTATCTTCCAACGTTTGTTGTATTACCGTCATTTATAACTGCATCTCGCAAATGAATGGATGTTCAGAGCGGAGCTTGGTCTGATTCAGGCGGATATATAGCAAACGTTCTGATTCAATTTTAGCATACATATCAACGACAAATTGGTGAAACAATTCACGGCATTTTAAAATATAATTTTCTTCATCCTGCCGAATCATTAGTCTATAGGAATAATAATGCATTGCACTGCATTTCTTATTCATTTCTTTGTTAGTGGCTGGATTCATCAATTTAATATTAAAGTGATAGCCGTCGGCTCCATCCCAAAAAATGATAGGATATTGTAGGGCATCGAGCATCGATGAGTTTCAACAGTTCTTAACAACTGAGCGTTTTCGCTTATGAAGAATAATATCTCGAGGTAAAAACTGATCACCGACCATAACGATTGCCAATCGTCGATAGTTGGAGCATTGTATCTACGCACATGTTGGCCAGGAGGCGTTTTGTCAGCGGAAATAACAATTTTATGCGTATCAGTAGGCATCAAATCGATGGCTGTTTTGAACAGACGCACTAAATTATTATTTTCGTGGAAAAGATGTTGCAATTGGGAAACGATTGTCCTTTCAACGTTGGGAGAAATTTCGCAACGTGCATTCAATTCAGAATTTCTATCACTGATGAAGTACAATTGTAAAAATTTATGATTCTCGCCTGAGAATGGTAGAAGGGGACCCTGTTCTATGATAAATTTGCCCTTTTACTTTGAAAGTAGACATAAATTGATCTGGATTTTCGATTTGTGCTCCAAACGACGTCATTTGGAAACATGAGTTGTATTTTCTGATTTGTGACAAAAAACGCTTAGATTCTGACGTAGTTCCAGTAAGGAAAGTCTTCAATGGCTCAAGGTGGTGCAGCCAATAGAGGAAGTTTAACTTTCCTGAGGCGCAACACATTCCCATTGTTTCACCATTGAATTTCAAGGCCTTGCAATAGGGACAAATTTTAGACATTGTCCCGATTTGAACACATCTACTCAATCTATAATCATCGACTGGGCTGTACCTGAATGCCAGGCGATAACTTTCATGTTGCTCTGATTCCTCGGCACGCTTTCTTTTCTTACTTTCTCTATCAGCAGCAAGCCTGATTTTCTTGCTGTTCTTGTGATTCCCTCGGCACGCTTTCTTTTCTTACTTTCTCTATCAGCAGCAAGCCTGATTTCTTGCTGTTTTTGGATTCCTCGGCACGCCTTCTTTTTTCACTTTCTCTTTTAGCAGCAAGTCTGCTTTCGCGTTGCTCTGGTAGTTCCTCGGCACGCTTTCTGTTCTTTCTTTCTCTATCAGCCTCAAGCCTGTTTCCTTGCTGTTCTTTTGATTCCTCGGCACGCTTTCTTTTCTGACTTTTTCTATCAGCAGCAAGTTTTTTGGCATAGACTCTTTGAGCATCTCATCGGCTTTTGCCATTGTAAGTTCATCAGTCATTTTAAACTTAACATTAATAGATTTCTACGTGAACATATATGTCTTAAAATATCTTTAATGACGTCCCGTCATACTAAAAATGACGACAACTAACTTCATGATGTCAGTCGACACAGAAACATGACGTCACCTGACAGACACACAGACAGACAACTTATTTATAATATATATATATATATATATATATATATATATATATATATATATATATATATATATATATATCACAGGTAGGACACAAATATGGTGCGTAACGACTTACGCGCGCGGGGGGGCTTGGGGGGGCGCGAAGCGCCCCACCAACTAGGTTTTGGGGTGGCGCGAGGCGCCACCCCAACAGCTAGTTTTTATATATATAGATAGATGTCCCGGTGTCCCGGTCGCCATTTGTGTCCCGATGTCCCTGTCTGTAATTTCGTCAGTCGACAAACATGACATCAGTCGACCACACAAACCATGACGTCACTCGACAGAAACACAGACAACTTGTTTTATATATATAGATAGATGTTATATATTATTTTTTTGTACATTTAAACTTCAATAAAATTAGCGCTGTTGTGTTGAATTTTCAATTTGTTGCCCATTCACAAGTTTAACATGGTAACCTTGAATAATATAAACAGAAAAGCAGGATTATAATTAATGGTTAGGAACCTTAGAGCTTATGAGTATCATTAGGAGATATCTATGAATATCATATCCACCCTCTCCTTTTTATCAAGTAATGATTTCATAAATTATGTTAAATTAAAGGAAAAGTAATTCTTAAATGGGGCTTAAAATGGAATTCCTTTTATTTCATCCTTTTAAAGACAGCCTATTTGCCCCTGTCAAGATTTACTACCTCCCAACACATTTAACAAGCTAAATCACCTTCTAATTTAACAATAGGACAGCTTCACCATTAATTTAATGACCATTATTGACTGAATACTTATTGACTGACCATTATTGACTGAATATTACTAACTAGGTGTTGGTGGGGGTGCTTCTTGACCCCCTAAGCCCCCCCCCCCGCGCGTAAGTCGTTACCGCACCGTATGAGTTACGCGCCGTATAAGTTACGCGCCATTGTAGTTGTGTAATAGATTGTCAGGTTTACCGACTCTTGAACATGCAACACAAAATTGTCCATGGGAAAAAAAATCCGTATTCAGATCTATACTACATTCTTCTAATGATTGCCCTTGAGCTTTGTTGATGGTAATTGCTAAACGAATATTCCCTGTGTCCCCGTCGTCATTTATATATCTCCCCTGTGCCCCCCGGCGTCCCCCGTTGCAGCTGTGTCCCTGTGTCCCGTTCGTCATTTATATTCCCTGTGTCCTGGTGTCCTGGTCGTCATTTGTGTCCTGGTCTTTAATTTATCTTTGAATGTCCCGGTCGTCATATATATTCCCTTTGTCCCGTCGTCATTTGTGTCTCGGTGTCCTGGTCTGCAACGTCATCTTATAATGACGTCATATACAAAGCCTTATATACTTATAATGACGTCATATGCAAACCCTCTTTTTACAAAAAACCAACATGCATGCAGCTTATATATATATATATATATATATATATATATATATATATATATATATATATATAATATATATATATATATATATATATATATATATATATACATATACTAGCTATTTGGGCTGCGCTTCGCGCCACCTTAACACCTTGTTGGTGGGGGCACTTAGCGCCCCCCAAGTCCCCCGCGCGCGTAAGTCGTACGCGCCATATTAGTTACGCGCCATTGTAGTTGTGTCCCTGTGTCCCACCTGTGAATATAGATAGATATATATATATTTTTTTAACTACGTAAAACTTGCGAATATACAACATCCTTGGCTGTCCCCATTGTCTGTGCATATAATAGATTGTCAGGTTTACCGACCCTTGAACATGCAACATATAATTGTCCATGGGAAAAACAATCTGTATTCAGATATATACCTCATTATCCTAATGATTGCCCTTGAGCTTTGTTGTTGATGATTGCTAATCGAACATTCCCTGTGTCCCCGTCGTCATTTATATATCCCCGGCGTCCCCGTTGTTGTTGTTTTCCCTGTGTCCCCGTCGTCATTTGTGTCCCGGTCGTCATTTGTGTCCCGTGTCCCAGTCTGTAATTTCTCTTTGAGTGTCGCGGTCGTCATTTATATTCCCTCTGTCCCGGTCGTCATTTTTGTCCCCGCTCTTCATTTGTGTTCCGGCGTCCCGGTCTGTATTTCTCTTTGAGTGTCCTGGTCGTCATTTATATTCCCTGTGTCCCGGTCGTCATTTGTGTCCCAGTGCTTTGTTGGTGGTGATTGCTAATCGAACATTCCTTGTGTCTCGGTCGCTTTCTCTTTGAGTGTCCCGGTCGTCATTTATATTCCCTATGTCCCGGTGTCCCGGTCGTCATTTATATTCCCTATGTCCCGGTGTCCGGTCGTCATTTGTGTCCTGATGTCCCGGTCTGTAATTTCGTCAGACGACAAACATGACGTCAGTCGACACACAAACATGACGTCAATAGACAGACACACCGACAAACAACTTATTTTTATATGTCTATATATATATATATATATATATATATATATATATATATATATATATGTATATATATATATATATATATATATATATATATATATATATATATATATATATATATATATATATATATATATATTTATATATATAAATAGTTGTCCTGTCTGTGTGTCTGTCTGTGGATCAGGTGATGTCATGTTCTGTGTCGGCTGACGTCATGAAGTTAGTGTCGTCATTTTTACTATGACGGTGACGTCATTAAAGATATTTAAGACATATATGTTCACGTAGAAATCTATTAATGTTTAAGTTTAAAATGACTGATGAACTTACAATGCAAAAGCCGGTGAAGATGCTCAAAGAGTCTATGCCAAAAAACTTGCTGCTGCTAGAGAAAGTCAGAAAAGAAAGCGTGCCGAGGAATCAACAGAACAGCACAAGAAACAGGCTTTAGGCTAAAGAACGCAAAACCGCGCAGTTAGATGAAGATCCACCTGGACAGCGAGAGTCAAAACATATCAAAACTGAAATGATAGCGATGATGATTGGGTTTGGGATTTTGACTCGGATAAGGTCATCAATGCCTACCAGATTTTAGTTAATAAAACAAAGGTTCGGCGATATATATTTCATAGTGAAGCTGAAAAATAAAGAAGAAAAAGAAAACTGAAAAAGAAAAAATGTAAAAAACTAAAAAACCCCAAGTCAAATTCGTGCATTGTTTGGCATCATTTTAACAACTTGCTCTCCATCAGCTCCTACAGAGTTATGGGAAAATATAAGTCAAAAATGTCCGAAGATATACTCCATCGAAAATAGTTAGAGACGTCAGATATGACTTTTGATTTTACATCAGAAATTTATAACTACACTTTAGTTATTATAGAAGATTTGTGCGTACGTATGGCAAACAAACCTCTTCAGGATTTGGGAATGCCTTCACCTAACCGTCTCGCTGCTGTTTCGACATGTGTAGAATTGGATCGTGAAAAAGTTTACAGTACGAATGATCTATGTCGTATGTACAAAATAACATTTCCAAGTTAACGTCTGAACAAAAAGACATTTATGATACGATAGACTCAATTTCAGGACGTATACAACTACCTACCGATTTCTGTAATTTAGTGACGTCCAAAAATGAATTGATTGAAAAAGTATTTCCAAATATCTAAAAAATTATAAAAAATATAAATGGCTAAGTGAAAGAGCGATTCTCGCACCCAAAAATATAGACGTCCACGAAATCAACAATATTGTTTTGACCAAGATTCGAGACCAGGCAGTCCTTTACAAGTCAGTCGACACAGTTTTGGAACCAAATGAAGCGGTTAATTATCCATCTGAATTTTTAAATTCCATAGATCTTCAGGGTTTCCAC